>NW_010177154.1:11777-70382 GCF_000695765.1 Mesitornis unicolor | reverse complement strand
CCAGCCAGCCGGTTCTCCACCCAAGAGAGGGTGAACTTGTCCAGGTCAGTAGCAGCCAGTTTCCTGAGCAAGATGCTGTGGGAAAATGTGTCGAACGCTTTGCTTAAGTCCAGATAAACTACATCCACAGCCCTTCCCTCGTCCAGAAGGCGGGTCACCTTGTCATAGAAGGAGATCAGGTTGGACTGGCAGGACCTGCCCTTCCTGAACCCATGTTGACTGGGCCTGATCACCCGGTTATCTTGTCTGTGCTGTGAGATAGCACTCAAGATGACCTGTTCCATGACTTTCCCCTGTGATTCTTTTCAATTGTTGGTCTTTCTATTGTAAAATTCTATTATTAGATCCTACTGCAATACTAATTCTGTCAAGTGCATGAAATCACTTCAGCCATTTTGAAGTCTTTTTTGATTTGACTTCAATATTGATGCAAAATCCTTTATTATACTCCTCACTCACTAATTTTATATTACAATGTCTTAGTAAGAATATCAATCATACATACTTTTTCTGAAAGTAAAGCTGTGTCATTTAGGTAATGCTTTGCTTTGCTGTCTCTGGCATCTATCTGTTTTGAGGCAAAAACATTGTAGTGATGTTGTGGTTCAAGCCTAGCCAGCAACAAAGCATCACACAGGTGCTCGCTCACTCTTCTTCCCCGTAGGATAGGGAGAAGAAAATACAATGAAAGGCTCATGGGTTGAGACAAGGACAGAAAGAGATCACTCATCAGTTCTGGTCACAGGCAAAACAGACTCAACTTGGGGAAAAAAAAAAATCAATTTAATTTATTACAAATGAAATCAGAGTAGGATAATGAGAAATAAAACCAAATGTTAAAAATACCTTCTCCTCACAGCCTCCCATCTTCCTGGACTCAACTTAGCTCCTGATTTCTCTACCTACTCCTCCTCAGCAGCACAAGGAAGCAGGGAATGGAGGTTGTGCTCAGTTCATCACATGTTTCTGCCACTCCTTCCTCCTTAGGGGGAGGACTCCTCACACTCTTCCCCTGGTTCACATGGGATCCTCCTGATCCCTTTTAGGCAAGACAGTCCTCCATGAACTTTTCTGACAGGCTGCAGTCTTCATGAACTGCTCCAGCATGGGTCCCTTCCACAGAGTGTGGCCCTTCAGGAGAAAACTGCTTTAGCACAGGCTTACCACAGAGTCACAACCTTCTTTGGTCACAGCCACCTGCTTCAGTTTGGGGTCCTCCATGGGTTGCAGGTGGCTATCTACTTCACTGTTAACCTTCATGGGCTGCAGGGGCACAGCTTGTCTCACCATGGCCTTCACCACTGGCTTGCAGGGGAATCTCTGCTCCAGCACCTGGAGCACCTCCTTCCCCTCCTTCTTCATTGGCTTTGGTTTCCTTTATATCCCACTCTTCTCTCTGCTGCAGGTTCCAAAGCAGGTTTTCCATGCTCCTCCCCCCCTTACATATGATATCACAGAGGTACTTCCACTGTTGCTGATTGGCTCACCCTTGGCCAGAGGCAGGTCCAACTTGGAGCCAGGGAAGCATCTAGCATCTTCTAACAAGAGCCACTCCTGTAGCCCTTCTCCCACTACCAAAACCCCACCACACAAAGCCAATACAAATGGTGATTCACTTCAGCAGCAAATCAGTCCCACCTGCAGTGCTAACTTAAACTATTTTATCTTCTTTTTTTCAGGTAGGTTCCCCACAGCCCTAGAACCTGCCTCTGTTTTGAGGAATAGCTCCCCATGGCATTGCATGAAATCTTGACTAAACAGTGCCTAGACTGGCTTTTGGTCTGATTGATTCTTGGTTTTGTAATAGGGCCACTTTTCCATATATTTAACTTAGACTTCATAGTCTTCTCCTCTGACAGAAACAAGTAGTCCATGCAAAATGTAGGAGAACTGCACAGTATGGGACAGCTCATCAGTTTTCACCATTCTCTTTCATATCCAGGAGCATCAGCAACATGACAAATACCTTTATCTTTAGAAGAAACAATCTTACTCTGAACATCACTCTTCAATGAATAAGAACTGTTTCTGTCATCCTTTCCTGTGTAGTAGTTATTGACAGATTCCTTTCTCTTCTCTCTCACAAGTTACAGGAGAATTCATATAATTTTTCAACATTTGCAACTTCCAGAATAAAATTAGACACTTTACAGATTTCTGTTAGTTTGGAGTTTTTATTGCTTTGGGTTTTGGTTTTGGTTTTGGTTGTGGTTTGGTTTGGTTTTTATGCCTCCCAAAACAGCCCCCTGACAAATTAACTACAATCAACAGCTTTTTTTTTTTTTCCTTCAGTGGAATTTAAAAATAAGCAGGGAAGAAGAAAAGTAAATCTAAAAAATAGTATTTCCTTTCCTAGGAAAATTAATCAATGTTAATATAAAAATACATTTGCTATATGTCCATTGTAAATTCCGTCTTCCAGATTTCCTATAAGAACTGACATTTGTCAACAATTACCACTTGGTGCTATACAACACTTCTTTCAAAATATTTGGAGATACCTACTGTATACTAACTATGGGAAAATGTTGATTTTTAATAGCTTTTATTATATGTAGTGTAGTTACTTATGAAAGCATTATCAACTTTGAGAATAATTTCATACTAAGTCACGACTCATTTTATTTTTAACAGCATTGTAAAGAGTCACATTAAACTCGAAAAACAAAACTCTAAATCCCAGGAAGAAATAGATTGTGTAGAATTAATTGATTTATGACTAGTTTCTTTTCCTCACTGTCTCCACACCCAAAATTCAACACATACTACATTTAATAAGTCAATTAAAATTACAGGACATAGATTTTTAATTAGGAACTAAACCTCACTTTCCACAAAGTATTGACATCTCCTTTTCATAGAAAATATGCAAACTAGTATTTTGTGTAAATAAACGTTGATTTTTGTGGACATGGTAGCAAAGTAAATCTGTCAGATTTACCAGATTTACCAAAATTGTCAGGTTGCTTTTGGAATTAGGAGTTACAGGTTCTTTGTGAACTTCCCACAGACAAAGGCGCACTGATCCTCATCCCACTGACAGCAACGACGCAAGTTGCCACTGTCTTCGGTGCAAGGAGGATTCAGCCCAGAAGGCAGAAATATTTGCTAGCATGAAGGAATAGGGGCAGACTTGTTAGCAGAGCTCTTTCCCAGGAAGTCAGAAGCTGATCAGCTCCACGCTCAGCAGGAGATGTCAACAAAGTCTATAGAAATTATGATGGCCGCTTCAGATTACACGAAGAAATTGTGACTTTCTCAGAAAGGTCACATGTAAAACATTCCCCTTAAATACATTCTCCTCAAATTAAATCAGCAGTTAACACAATATAAATCATTATTTTAGGCATCGTTTCTTAAAAAATAACTGAAAAACTATCTGTAAAGGATGCTTTAGAAAGAAAACAGAAGTCAAAACAAGTAAAAAAATTTATTAAGAATAAAAATCTTACAACACGAACAGCTTAAAATCATAAACTATGAAGGGAAAAATCCTGCTCCTTTTTCTGCTGAGAGGTGGGCTTTGCTCACAGCAAAACAAGTGAGGCTGTTATTGCAGTGGCAATAGCTACTGCATTTTCGTTACTTCTTTGTGGCACTGGAGGAAAAATAAAAAGGGCAAGCAAGCTATTCCGCTGCCTGAGGCATGCTCCTGTGCAAAACCCAGCTCTTTAGACCTGGGTGAAGGAAGACAGGATTTGTCTCAACAGGATGCATGAGTGGATTAGCAGGACAAATTAACTGTTAATCCAAGTAGTAGCCAACTATTAATAAACTCCTCATGAACACTACCTTAGTGGTTTGAACTCTTTGCTCCCCGTGTGTTTTGAGTTTGGAGGGTGAGCAGAAGCTAGTCTGTTGTCTAGAGGCAGATGTAATGGTCATCTGGGAGAACAAATATATGATGACGGAATCATCATTCCATCCCATGGCCTTCATAAAGATGTGTTTTTTTGTATGACCATGAACAAAGCACTTCAGACTTTGGATCCAAAAGAAAGAAGCTATTTTGGCTACTCTTCAGTCTCACTTTCTCTAAACAACACATGTGGATCTTCTAAGCTTGGTAGAGGGAATGAGTTGGAGGGAAGTGCTTGCAGCCTGCCACTTTTTCCATTTTAACATATGTAGCTGCCAACTATTGATGTTTTTTCACTGGACAGTTATGACTAATTGTTTTTTTAAAAAAACCTATTACAATATTATTTGTTAGCAACTGATTATCTAACTGGTACAAATGTATTTTAGGTGTTATTGGAAGATTTCTTTTTCTCCTTTGGAAATGTAAAAAGAACTGGTCTGAGAATTCCCTGTATCCACCTCTATTTCACTTGTTTGCATGTTCGGTTTTTACTTTTCTTGCAGTCAGTGGCAAATCTCAGTGGAATTAACTAGAGAAAAAGGGATTTCAGTCACATCAGTTTAAGTTCAAGTATTCCAATTTATATTGGTTTGAGGAGGAAAAAGATTACAAATAATACTTTAATAATAAGTTTTAGTTCCAAGGGCTTATTTAATTTAAATAATTTAATTTAAATTTAAATGAAAAAGAACAACAGGTATGTGATTTAAGTGCCAACAAAAACAGGCACCTAGCTTGGATGTAATTATGCAAGTAAATCTCCTTTTGCCCTTACTGAGTGTTTAGCTCTATCACTTTAATGAGAATTTTGTTCTGTCCAATGACTGCAGGACTAGGTCTTACATCTTTAATGACTAAAGTTCTCCGAAATATTTAGTCTTACAGATAGTTTTCATCCTTACATCTCTTTAGTTTTACATTAGCAAGCTTTTATTGTCCAAGAAAAAAAGTATGCCAGATTTTGCCTGAACGCATAAAGTACTTCAGAGAAATACATGGCCAGTTTGCATATGATAGGAAGTTTTCTGTTTGTACAGTAACCAGTTTTAAGTTTTGCTTTTAGAAAACTATTTTTTAAATTAAGCTTTAGACAAAGTACACTTAGAAGAGGGGGACACATTGGCTTATTTTTTAAACACAAAAATTCAAGAATTGCACTATTCTCAAGACTTCAAGTATTTCTTTTATGTTTCCCATGATGTAGGAGACCTTGGTGATAGTTTGCAATTTAAGGGTTGTAAAAGTGTCTTTTTTAAAAAAGGGAAAACAAAAAGAATTTTAAAAAAAAAAGAGAAAGATGCTTTATTGGAAAAAAAAATCAACCAAACCAAACAAAAACACTCAATATGAAACCCCAAAAATCTACAAGGTTGCAAGAGGAGAAGAAAAAGAGTAAAAGTTCATTTCAACATACTGATTTATAGGGAAAGGCTCAGCAGCTTACATAAAACCAAAAGGGGAAGTGGTTGAACATTGGGTCAAATCTCCATTCACATGTTTTGTAATAAAAGGCTGACTGTAGCCTTTGAGCCTTGCTTCCAGTCACAGACAATGGCAATTGCAGAGCAAGACTAATAACAGGATTTAGCATAAATCCACCACAGGAAGTGGACAATTGTACTGGCAAATAATTAGCCAGGGAACTTTTTATGGCAACATCAGGATGCTCTCTGTGCTTTAAAGCATTGTCTGCAATTGTGATCATGGAAAAAAAAAATAGTCACTTCTCCGTGTTTGTAGAAGACTTTTACTTGTAGATAGTTTTTTACAGCATTTTAATAGTTTTCCTCTTTGGACTAATTTATTAGCAATAATGTAAGTACTGAATTTGCATTTGAAGGTTTTTTTTTAAATGTTCTTTTTTCCCCCCTCACTGATGCTTTTTATTGCAAGGTGAATTGTGTTTATTTTGCATGGCTAACAAGTGGGTTCAAAGCAACACTTTGATCTTGAACCCCCACCAGATTCCAAGAGCTGAAAGCAGTAAAGTAGACCTGTACTCACAAAGCCTGGCTAATTTGCAAAGGAATGTCAAAATTACTGGCACAGCTGACTGGTACAGGACAGTCTATAGTTTTTCTAATGAACAGAGATCTGCTTTTCTCCATATGTTTGTTTTTCACTTGTTAGAAGGCTAAGTTTAAGTATCATTGTTCCCTCTCTAGACGCAGAACTTCTAAGTCATTGCTTTAAAACAAATAAACAAAGGGAAAAAAACAAACAACAGACCAGCTACTGTGAAATCTTTGCTTTTCAGAAGTGATAACTTTATGATATCCAGTGCGATTAGATCTGAAGAAAGCAGTCTATCGATTCTTTTGCCTTTTACAAAAGCTGCAAAGAATTTTTGCTAAGGAAGTATACTCAGGTCCTATGTGAGTTGTTTGAATACATTTCTACACCCTTAGTCTTCATCAGTTCTGCATAGTGAGAGTGATATTTCTTCTGGAAATGAGATACATTAATGAATCTCTCTGAATAAAACTCCATCTCATTTCCATTGCCATTGCAAATCTGCTTCCTAGCCACAGGATTAAAAAAAAAAAAATAGTGTCGAGACTGTTCCCTTGGTGTATCCACTCAGAATTCAAGAAGCTAGAGTACTAAGATAGGGTGGAAAATTCACACTTAGTAATTTGTTTGTGCATCACCAGTCTGTGCTTCAGTGAAGAAAAGCAATGACAAAATCCCTGGATGCTGAATCACAGCATAACTGGAGAAACAGAGATCCAGAACTCAGAGTAGTTATCTATAAACCCAGTTCTGGCTCTGTAGAGGCCAAGGCAGGAGCAAGGTACCTCAAACCATGCTCAGAATTGGAAATCATGACTGTACTATCTGCTGGATGCCCAATCTGGACCATGGGGTAAATGAAAGAAACTAAATACCCATAAAGCTTTCATGCCTTTCTGGATTTAGGCTGTATCTGCTCAACTGACTGTGAAGCTGTAGTGTATTCCCGCTTATGTGCGACTCTAAGCACTGCCAGTGACAGCAAAAGCACAGAAAGAACAGCTTTCTAGCAAAATTAGAAATTGGGGCATAAACTGTCCTGTGTCACTGAGCACATTCCTTCGCTTTGCTGTGCAGACAAGAGAGTGCCCAGAGCTCCTTCTGTGTTAAGGCAATTAAGTATACACAGGGCTTTTTTTGTGTAAATAGCCAAGATTGACAAAGGGCAGGAGAAAGGAAATAGAATTAGCTATAATGTCACCAGTAAGGAACCGAGGCACAGAAATATTACCAGCAGGATTTTCAGAAGGATTAAAGCAGCATGACTTTATTGACTGTGCTGCATTAACATCCAATGTGGTTTGACCCTCAGTGATTTCTTCAAAGTAAGACTGGAAGCAGAACAGGAACCAAACCTAGGTCAATACTCAACCCACAAAACCATAATTTCTTTCCTTATTTCTTTTCTATATTTAGGGAAAAAAAGCAGCACATGTGCCTGTAGGGTGACCGACCTGTCGTGCTGCTAAGTTTCTACTTGTACAAATCCAGTCCCTCTCATTTTAACTAACTCTAATTTTGAATGCTGTCTTTGGCATTCTGCCTTGGACTTCTCACAAGGCTTTTTTTTTTTTTGTGGGGGATTTTTTTCTTTATTTTCTTCCTCTTTTGAGTAGGCAGATAGTAAATGCGAATAATTATTTCTACATGAAGAACAGATCTTTTGTAGTTGAGTTTGGCATCACTGCCATTTCTTACTTAAAGTTTAGACTGAAACCATGGTATTTATACTGTGAAAATCCCTAGGAGGTTCTAAATGAATCATTCATTGCAGCTTCCAGCAAGAGGTTATATTTTTGTAATATTCTGTTTATGGGACCTGTTTTCTGTGTTGTTTTGTTTACATTCTGGAAGAATTACATTATGAATACTGAAATTGGATGTTTTATTTTTTTTGAATAGTTCATACAAAATATCTAGATCAAACTGGGCATCAAATAAAATTCCAAAAAGGATAAAATAGTTTCCAGATACAGTTACAGAAATTTAACATCCATTTAAGAAGAATGTGTGTATTGTATAAGTTCTGGTATTCAGTATATACTATGTTCACATATTTAGAAATGAAGAGAACGAAGAGAAATCATCCAAGGAATGAAGAAAGGGGCCAGATTTTTAATTCAAAATTCAGTTACATATTTGTATCTGCAGCAGTAAGTGGATTGATAACACTTTAGCTAATCTGCCAGGTGTTACTGCTGGCAATGTCAGTGAAGTTTAAAGTGATGCTGTCTTTTGTTAATTGCAATTATATATCTCCATCTCTATCTCTATCTCTATCTCTATCGCTATCGCTATCGCTATCGCTATCGCTATCTCTCTATCTCCCTATCTCTATAAAAAACTTTTCCTCAGCATGTAATTTTTATATCTATAACTTCAGAGTTATATCCACTTGTATAATAATAATGATAGTAGTAATAATAATAATAATATCTTAGTATACATTTGCAACTGAAAGCTACAAAGTCAGCATAATTGTGTGGGAAAATGCAGCAATGTCAAGAAAGCGCTAGTATTTTTGCTAACAAAATAGTTAGTGACAGGGCCTTGGGGTTCATCGAAAAATTTTTTTGGACTGTCTTAGCTTTCCCAAGATGAATCTGCTTGGTTGCCATGACACTTGGCCCATTATGAACAGCTGTATGTAGCATGGCTGTTCTTTAACTGCCACACAATTTTAGTCTGTTTTTACTATGAAAGATGCTGTACGGAAGTTACCTGAGATCCAGGCAGCCTAAATCACACACCAAGTCTGAGCTGACTTAACCAACTTCTGAAAATGAGTATGCCTTATGCTTTTGTTAGTCAGATCTATCTTTTACATGCCAAATCATAGATAACACTGGCATATCAAATGTAGGAATAAAGGTTCGTATGTTACTTGTTCTATTAGCATTAATTATTTATTGTTTAATTTATACAGGTTGACATTTTGTGAAGTGACTTTGTTTCAAAAATTCAGAAGTTGTTCCCTGAGAAAAGAAAAATGTTGCCATTATTTTTTCTGTAATTAAACACAAGTGTAATAAAAAATAATCACTGATAATTTTTAATGTGATTCCACAGAAACTGGTTCTCTATTTTATTTTGATAATAATTTGTAAGAAAGAGTTAAACGATTGTTAAAATCTTTGTAGGTGACAAAAATACCCCCAACAGAATAGTAAATATCTATATAGTTCATTGAAAGGGTCTCCTGCACCATTTGATAAGTTGAGCAGAAATAATAGTTATTTTGAAATATAAGGACAAACAACTCAGGCCACATTTTAAGGATGAGGAATTATTTAAGTCACTGTTATCTAAGAAATGAATGTGACAGGAAATAACAAAATGCTACCATTAAGCTAGTGCTGTTATTCTGTGACTAAAAAGACCTAAAATGATTATGGGATTTATGAACAGGGAAATACGAGCAGGGAAATATGAAGTAGCTGTAAGGGGATCACATTACCTCTGGTACAACTATTACTGCGACACCAAGTCCAGGCCCACTACCCACACCTGAGGAACGCGTTATTGCATTGGAGGGAACGTAGATCAGAGACCAGACAAATAGTAGGGAAGAAAGAACCGGAAAATGTGTATTACTGCTAAAGACCTAATAAGATTGTGTATAGCAGAGGGATCTTCAGTCTGATGTTCAAGCACCGTATGAAATTGAAAGTTGGACAGGCAACAGCCTTGAAATTAAGCACAATGTTTAAAAGCAGTGGTAATCAACTGTTGAGACAAAGCTCACTGATGCTTGCGATATACAACATAGGTAACTCAAGATTTAATGTTTTTTGTAGCCCAGCTAGTGGCCTTGAAGCAGGTATCAATGGAAGAGGACCTCATGGCTCCAGTTAAAGAGGTCAGACAATGACCACAACAGGCCATCAACTCACTGCAGCTGGCTTAAGCGCATATGTTCAGGGGAATGGTTTGTGCAGAACCTGAAGGGCTAAAACTCTGTGGAGTCTCCTCTCTCTTCCCATGGAAGAAGTGAACACTGCATCTTGGGCACAGGATTAATGATATCAAGCACATTAAGCAGGATCTCCACTAACTTTAATCACCATGGCTAATTGTCTGGGCTTCGTTGATGGTCAGTGGAAAGGCATGAGGATCTCAACAGGGCAACTTATCCCATCCTGGTAAGTGTCAAAGCTGGGCAAGAATGCTTCACTCAGATACTGTCTTGACACAGAGAACAAAAATTTGAATGAATTGTGTAAATAAAGAGCAAGAATCACATCCACTAAGCCAGCTGCTCATATCCATAATGATGAGAGAAATAAGCACTTTTTGTACTCAGTTCATCTGACCTACTTTAGATACCTTCTGTAAAATGAAATGAATAATGTGAAATAATTATGTAAATGGATTCTTGACAACTGTTTTGCTCTGCATATGTCTGCATTTTGTCACACAATCCTCACATTACATGTCTAAAATTTAAAAGGCTAAATGTAAAAAATATGAATCCTACTATATAAGAAAGTATTTTTTACTTTTAAGTCTTCAGCATATTCATGATAGTAAAGAGAGAGAAAACAGTGAACAAAGCTCATAGAAGAAGGGGAGGTGAAACCCCCAAAAAGAGTGGGTTTACCTCTGTAAAAGAAGGGAGGAGTTTGGCAAGACTCAGAATGATACAGAGGATGGAAAAACTATTGAATAAAAACCTTCCTGTGAACCCCCACCCCGAAGCAAACCAACATTAATATGTGTCCTTTCCAATCTGTGTATGCACTGACAATTGTCAGGATGCGCTGACAATAATTCAATGGTGGGAATTGGCATGGAGCCCTGAATTATGCAAAGAAGGAAAACCAGCTAAACATTTTAAAGAAATGATGCTGAAAATAAAAGCATATAATTGAAATAGTCAAGAGGAAAAGGAAACAGGAAAGTTTCTGCATTTCTTTTGAAACTAATATAGTCAGATGCCGTGTCCATTTTCTATTTTGTCATATGTACTTAATTTGATATTTGTTCATGTAATAATAATCTTATGATCTGGTCTTACACACAAACTTATCTCTGAGTTTTGAAACTCATAAAATGGATATTGAGAAAACATATTAAAAAAATCCACCTTGAAAATTTACTTAGCATTGAAAAAGGGGGCAAAATTTTAGTGGAGTAATCTTTTTTTCCAAGTACTGCCTTCAGTAGCCAAGAAAACAAAATCTATTTAAGAAAATGGATAGTAAATAAACATTTATGTGTGCTAAGAAGCTGTGGAATCTAACTGCTCATATAAATTTTCAATATTTAAAGCTAGCTCAATACATTGGAAATATCAGGACTTCTCTGACTCTGAGGCCAACTGACATGGAATAGCCCACAGCTCAATTATTAAACTCTCTTATTCCTTAAAACTCAATCCCTCAATTATTAGTGGCTTACTAACTCTCAAAATAGGCCCAGAAGTCGTGTTGGAGGATGCTAGCTGTCACAGAACAAAACCATGACTGGAACGACCCTAACAATGCAACACTGTGGCTGACTGCAGTTCCGAGCCCCTAGATTCCTAATTTATTACTATGAAATCCAATATTAGAGCTCAGTGATCTTAACAGTCACTACCACAAGAGCCTTTACTTCCATACACACTGCTGTTTTTGACATGGAGTAATTGGGTGAGGTCTAAGAATAAGATAAGTTATGTGAGTAAATATTTTCATGATGAAGTCCAAGCATCGCTGAACCTGTGCCAGGTACAATGAAGAAAAATTGAATATTGCAGCTACTATGTTCATTGAAGGAGTGGAGGGGGAGTTGAGGGAAGAGACTAAGGGGGTGTGCGTGTGTATATATGTGTGTGTATATATATGTATGTGTATATTTACACAAATATCACAAATATATATTCATACAATCATATATTCATATATACATAAAATTTATATATGACATTTTAAATAGAAAATACAGTTTCTGCGAAGAACACATTGTGAGAGGATAAGGAATATGAATCATAGGGAAGGCAAAGACTAAGGCTTGTATTTCAGCTAGTAGATTCCTTTGCCTCTGAAATGGTTCCCTTGAGACACTGCTCTGTAGGTTAATAATCCTCATGATTAGAAAGTGTTTTCCTGATATTTCACCTAATTATATCCATCCGTAATCTCTTCCCAAAAGCCTCTCCTCATTTTACCTCTTTGGCATACTCTAAACAAGTCTTTTCTTCCAGCTTGGTCTTTCAGCTAAACACATCTTTTCAGCTCAGTAGCTGTCTATGTAATACCCTATGTAACTGGAATCCAAATTTGCAAATTGCTAAGCAGCTCCAACTTTATTAATTTATAAAAGGCAGTGAAGGTTCTTACCTTCTCATAAGTTAGGGCCCAGCAGTAACAAAAATATACATATTTAAAAGAAACAAAAAAAAACCAGCCTTGCTGTGCATGTAAAGTATCTAAATACATAACTTGGTTTCTTTTCAGGACACTCTTGTTCCAAGAAAGCACAGAATTACTATTTCCTTAATAATTATTGCAGAATATTTCCTTTCAGGAAAGTCTGTATCTACAATGTGTATGTTCTGGGAAGAATATAGTTTACTCTGATAATTTTCTGGGAAGACAAGGCCTTAAATTCTAGATGTTCAAAAATAAATCTTTCAGTAATACTTATGGGCCCAGTTCTGCAAAGGGTAAGTGCCACAAGTCCTGGGATAGAATTGTACTTATGTCAGCTTCTACAAATTAGAGACTCTGACTTCAGTAATATGCTAAAGCTGCAGTATCTTGAAAAAAGTGACTATAATTTGCTTAGAAGTAGCCCAGTCACCACTGAATGCCCTTTTCTCCTGTTTCTAATATACTTCCTTGCACTAGGGAATAAAGCTGTCCCCAGTGAAGAACTGAAGGTGCATTGTTTTGCCATTGTTTTTAGACATCCAAAGAGAAAAGACTGTGGACTTTCTCCTTCTGGGATGTGGGGTCACAGTCACTCCAGTCAACTAACTTACTGCCTTAAAAGCATAAACATTATAATTTGAAGAGAAAAACCCAAACAGCTAAAAACAAACTCACATGCATATATATGCATTAAAATTCATTGAAGACACAGAAAATGCTCCTGCGATTGTCACTGTTGCCAGGTGAAAGGTAAGAAGCCTCCAAAGTTTTTAGGAGAGTGATGATGGGGAAGTTGAAAAACCTTTCACATGACTCAGAGCTCTATCAGATAGATATCTAACCACTCAGAGGCTTGGGAAGACTTGGTGTAAATAAATGATCAGCTTTTACAACATAGAAAAGCTGCTAGTTGGCCCCTCAGTGATGTGCTGTGTTCAACATATTCAGTACTGACCCAAAAAGAGGGAGAATACTGATGTGACTGAGCCTTCCGATGACACAAAATTGTTGAGGACAATCAAGCCTCACTAAGTAGAAATGTAGCAGGATCACATGGCAACAGAATGACTGGGTAACAAAACAGAGGGTGAAATTCAATCTGAATAAGCAGAAAGAAACATAGAAGGAGGAGAAATAAACCTAACTAAACATACACTTCAAACGATGTATTATCATTCAGGAAAGAGAAACTGGAGTCATTACAGATAGTTGTTCTTTTTTTTAAAAAAGCAATTAAATAATAAGCTGCTATAGCAGTGCAATTTGAATTTTAGAAAATCTTAGGAAAATAATAAAAATAAATCAAAAGCATCCTTATGCTGTGGTATAAATCAGCATCATAGCCACATCTGGACATTTTCTCTGATTCTGATCACCTGCCTCAAAGAATCCATAGTGAAACTAGAATAAGCATACAAAAGAATGTCAAGGATAAGAGCTATGGAACAGTTTTTATCTAAGGAAAGATTAATCTGAATAGGTCCTTTATTTTACAACAGAGATGACTGACACAGGCTTCTAAAATCATAAATGTTACAGGGAAAGTGTACAGATATCAATTATTTATTATTTTCTGTAACAGAACTAAGAAGCAAACAATAAAAAGAGCAGACAGAAAAAGAAAATAAATTCAAGGTCTTCTTTTTTCTTTTCATCCTTTCTTTTTTATTTTCATCTTTTCAGATATCAGATTGCTGGAATTTGTTGCCACAGAAAGGAAAGGAGGCAAATGTGCAGTTGGATGCAATAGTTAGACAAAGTTGTGGAGGACAGATACTTTACTGGCTTGTCCTCTGACTCAGGAAATCCCTTAACTGCAGAAAGAGAATACCAATACTTTATATAGTCCTGTTTCCTTACACTCTTTTCCTTCAGCAACTTTTCCTAGGCATTGTTCCTATTGATTTTTCAGTTGTACATAAGGACACATATTGCTCCAGGCCAGTGCCTGACTGTATCTGTGAGCCAAGTGGAGAAAATACAGACCTCTTAGAAGTTGCCATAAGTTTTGGCTCAGGATTGCATTGTCCTCCAGCATGGACTCAGTTATGGCAAGACTGCCTTTCCAGCAGAAAACTTCCTTTTCTTCCCGGCTGAGCAGATCCTGGGCACCATCCCTCCTAGGAGCTGAGGGCTATCTTTGCTTTTTTTTATTGTTCACAGGCTCAGCCATGCAGTGGCAAGGTCCAACTAAAATGGATTTAGGCAGTGAGAAATAAAGACAAATATTCAAACAACACCTCTCCTTTGGCCCTCTGCCAGACTCAGAGTCAGTCCTTCATTCGTGAACACCTTTACCCACCCTGAGTGGTCACAGGGAGCGAGATGAAGCAGCGGTATGGTCAATATGTAGGATTTTCTTTCTTCTGCTCCTTCCCTTTCCCATTTTTTTCCCTGCTCTAGTGTGGGCTCTCCACAGGCTGTGGAGAATAGAGTACACCCTCCTACCAACTTTGAGCTGAGAGAAAGGCATACCTGGATCAACTGATGAAGAAACATAGAAGGTCACTAAAAGGCTAATATTTTTTTAACAGCTGCTGTTGAAGACTAAACATACTTTAAATCTCAATAAATAACCTTTCTAATATGGATAGAATTTAGATACATTACTTTCATTTTCTAAGACAATTTTTTGTTAGCAAACAGATTACACCTACTTCAAAGGAAAGAAGAACATCACCAAATCATCAGATATATAAGAAGACAATACATTGCCTTTAAATAAAATAGGATTTTTTTTCAGATAGAGCTCTTGCTCTAAAGATTATTTTCTTACCAAAGTTTTCATCATACTGTCTTTATTAGCTTTTCTTCATGCAATAAGAATATGTTCTATTGACAAAGCTAGAGATGCAGGGAGAAGAGGTAACATGTCTTTTTGGGGCAAGTCTTCCACTTTTTATCTCATCTGCCTGCTGGATCATTTAAGCTGCCTGTTATTTGATCCCTGACCTTGCCATGAGAAATTGCTTAGTAGGAGGTTGCAGACTTCCATTGGCAAACATGCTGAAAGTGTACTCAGAGACTGGTTGTTGATTAATTATGTATACTTCATGTCACCGAGATCTCTGAGCATGTCAGAGGGCTGAAGACAGAAGGAGGTGTATTGTTTCTGATTTTCTCTACTGCATAACATTCTAAGTCTGCACAAACAGAAGGGTCAGCGCACCTTGCTGTTTTTAACAAAATTTGCCCATGGTATTTTACTAGTTGAAAAAACCCAATAGTTTCTGCAAATTTGTTGTTTGAGAGTAGGCAAGAGGAGGACTTAATTGCACATTATTTGTGAACTGTTACCAGTGCAAGGGAAGACTGTGGTATATCAGGAGAAGGTACAATTCATTATCTATAGACTGAGAATCTATAGAAGCTGTTTTTAATTTTTCTTCCTTTTATGGAAGTGCAGCTGCAACAAAGTAAGAGATTCCGAATACTGTGAGACCAAAACTTAGTCAGCCAGTAACCAGAATGGAAATCATACCAGTGAATTAGGCACCCTAGTATCTCCAGACTATGGACCATGGATGGACAAGGTATTCACAGTACGGACTGCTAGGACTGAGGAAGGCAACACAAGAGTATGTCTCAAGCCCTACCTATCACACTGGAAGTCAGGAGTTTGTTCTGAGGCTACACTTGGGCAAATTTATCCAGCTGGTATACAGTGAGTCTTAAATATAGACGAAGGAATGAGGATATACAGTATCCTAGTGATTTGAATAAATGTCCAAAAGGAGAGATCTGCAGCCAGAGATGTTTGAGCAGAGCTGTGCCCCAGGTTTCCTGGGAATCTGAACTAACAGGATTTTATCTGAGAGCATCTCTCCCTCCTAAAGCTGTTCTGTACATCCAGGAATGTGCAAGTCATGAGGCCAGAAAGGGAGCAGGTAGGAAAGAGCTTTATTCTGGAACACCCTTTTTGGGGAAAACAAAATTTAAGAGAAGTCCTGTATTGTTTAGTTCATCTCATAGAAATGTTTACATTTTATTTTACCTTAAACTGCTACTGTATTAAAAAAAAAAAAATTATAATCACCAACCAAAAACCCCACCCCAAAACTTCATCCCAACACCCCACATTGAAGCAGTAACTGGAACCATAGAAATAGTTTACAATAGGCAGCATAAATTTTTGTCACTAAGTGAATTTACAGACTAGCAATCTGCTCAGCAATTTCTCATGTTCTGTTTTCTAAGCTCTTTCAATTTCAGTTTTTTACCCTATCACACCAAATTTTTTGTTCTTTTTTTAATGTTTGTTTAAGAGACAAACATACGTTTCACAGTCTGCTTATATGCTGCCTGCTAGGACACCATCAACTCTTCTGGATGCATACAAACTTGACGGTCTTAAGAATGGTTTACTTCTTTTCCAGAAAGTGCATTGTTAGGTTGTTGTGGCTTTTTTCTATGAAATTTAGTATGCAACCATATTGCTTGCACTGGAGTGATTAGAGATCTCTATAGCTATTGTACACTATATTCCTGTCTTAGGTAACTTAAATAACACTGAAATACTAGCAACTTTTGCTACTTTCCTGGGTTCACTCGAAATGGGAAGAGGAGACAGAAATGACTACAGAAAACTGGAAAGAACAGAGATAATTAAGGGTACATAGGAAAGCTAAAAACCTAATAATTAATTGAATCAAAGCCTAAGCTTATATATCACTAGAGATTTGCTATGTGAAACATTTGAATGATTTTCTGAAACAGCAGATTTTAAATACAAATTGCTATTAATGCTATCCAACCAACCATTTTATTTTTAAGTTCCTTTGGAATACAGTTTAGCAATTTTTTATTGACCATTGTATTTGCATAACTCCTTTTCTTCACATTTCAAAACATCATAGTACCCCATCATCATCATAAGGCATTAAAAAAATCACCTTAAAGTTCAACAAAAAGAAAAAAATTGTAATTCAAAATGAATTTCTCTAATTCTGATGTCCTGTTGTTATTGGAACACTTTTTATTTAATGTAAATATTATCTTCTATAATTTCCAATCTAGCCATCTCATGTTACCTTTTCAAGGTGTTGAATGCATATAATATTTGATCTCAAATAACACAGACTAAAAATCACATGAAAGAAAAAGTAACAACAGAGTATAGTTCTTCATATGGATGGAAAGTTTATTATTTCTTAATCCTTGTTAATTCTTAATTCTGAATCCTTAATTCTTACAGGTGCAGATATATCACTAATGTGGGAACAGGGAGAAATATTTAGTCACTGGATCTGACACTGTCACTTGTCAGAAACGTGCAGTTGTGTGCAAGCACTGAGGTAACCAGGCCCAGTAACCTTTGCCTAAATGGCAGGTGAACGACATCCGCAATTTACATCCTTATGAAACAGTCTAATACTGCACTTTAAGTATTTTTTCTAAAGAATCCATTAGAGGATGACAAATGAGCAAGCAAGCAAAGAAATAAATAGATGTGGCTCTCAAATAAGGAGAAAAAAGTAATCCATGGTTCTTGCATTTCTTCAGCTTCCCATGCAAAAGACCTGGTTCTAAAATACAAGAAAAAGCACAAATGAATTTTTCATGATGATTCTGAATATGGGCTACTAAATGTTAAAGGTCTGCCAGTGATGAGCAGAGCTTTAGCGTTTTAGCTTCTATTATTACTAAACCATTTTGACTCAGTGAAAAGGTGCTTTGCCAGACCTGGCAAAATGGGACGTCACAGTCGCTCCTCTTCTCAGTGTCTCAGTATAAAACCCACTTTCCAATTTAAAATACTGTAAACTGTGACCAGAACAGGAAGCAAAGCAAACTCTGTTCCACCATCTCGACTAGTAGAAGGTAACCTGCAGCAAGGAGTGGGACAGGCTGCTGGAGGTGGCACCTATCTTCTGTCAAAGGCCAAAGGCCCTCAAACGAATGGGATGTTTCCAGTAGTCTGGAGCGACATAGCTCAGGTTGATTGCTTATGTAGTTCAAAATATAGCTCTTTCCTTTTCCACCAACCTGATTTCTGCATAGAGCTGGTCAAAGAATGAGATAATCAGGATTTTAATGCAAAAATAAAATTGAATTTCACTTCCGAAAATTTTTAGTCTTTTCCTCTGCCCACCCCTTCATTTTTTGGGTGTGTGCATTCCTCATTACTTGTAGAATTCACTAAGAAAATTTACAGACCTTAGAGAAATCTGTTTTTATCCAAGTAGGTGTTTTATAGGAATTAGAAATTTTTCAGCATTTATGCTTAGGTAGGACTTATCAGTTTTCTCCCATGTGACTAGTACAATATGCTTAGTAACATTAAAATAAACTCTTCTCATAACAACAATGCAGTGTTTCTCCTTTAACTCCATTAAATGACAATTTGCTGCTGTTTCTTTAAACTGACCCTCCCGAAAACAACTGCAGTATTATTGATTCAGGTTCTGATTTTCTGATCTCACCAAGTATCACATTTTGCTTTCATGCAACCACAGTGCTGCAGAATGGAAAAATACCCTGTTAAGTGCTTCCCTTCATGCCTGTAGTTAAAGCCTGTCTGCTCCTCTTGATTGATATCTCCATAGATATCAAAGAGCAAATCCTCTAAAAAATAATGTAAAACATACACAACTACTTTCTAATGGGATGAGTTTTCTGACAAATATTCCCAAGACACATGAAAATATATGTCCTTTGTGCCATTTGAGTGGGGAAAAAAGAGTTCTTGGAAGTGGTGAAACAGATTCTTAATGTTTTTCTGTTAGAAATGAAGTTGTCGAGAAATTTCCAATAATTAATTTAACACAGGCTTGTCCCATTTTTTAGATTTTGAGGAGGTGCTGAAATTCTGGTGAAGGAAGCAGAGTTTTGCATGTGGCTATTGAAAACAAAGATAACGATAACTTGTGGACAGTGTGCCCCTTGGAACTCAATGGGCAAACCCTTCTCCAGAGAGCTTGTTACCATGTTCTGTGCTTTAGAGCCACAGAGCACTCTCACACAAAGCTTCTGGTTTTTTTCCCTAGAAATAAGATCACCATATCATATTTTCTTACTAAAAGCTTTACTTTACCTAATCTTACAGAGAATTGACTTGAAAGTACAAGCAGAAAATTCATCTCTACATTTACATTCAACCCCATAATGTACTTATTGTTAAATTAGCTGGTTATTTTTATTTGTCGATGTCATTAGAGGTCTGCATTTTTACTATGGAACTGGACAGACAGGATTAGTCCAGAGCTGCATGAACTGGTCATAATGAAATCCAAAACCATGCAAAACTCCCCTGAACTCGTTGTGAACTTGAAGTACAGCCTATGCAGGAGACATTTTGAAAGAACAACCTCGTCTCCCAAATTTTTGGTAGCGAGATCCGAAGAAGTAAACAGGCAAGGCTATTGTTGAGCATAAGTAAGGCAAAAGCTTTTATCTGTCTGGACTTTCATATTACACACATCCCCATGAACCCTCTAAAGACCTAGATCATATTAACTGTGGGAACACACAGTGCTTCCTGGCTACAGGCCAATCAGGAGTTTCAGAAACAGCCACGAGTTAGTTGAAACAGGTGCATGTAATAAAGAAGCCTGAAATAAAGAAGCAGAACAACTGGTCTGTGTCAAGTTAAAATTACTATTACACAGGGCTGTGCAAAATATTCACAGCGAGTTTCAGAAACCTCAAAATCTGCACATTGCACACTTTTTTCTTTTTTTTGCTTAAGAAAAGTGATTCATTGAAAAGGTACAAACCAATATGTTTTTCACTTACGGATGGACCTAATATCACACAAAACCTTTCCAGTCTTTCAAAATCAGTGCTGTTTGAATTGTTGTTGTATGAAGTTTTTCTGTCTAGAAACAAATAAAGACAATTACTTTAAAAAAAAAAGTTGAGGAAAATGTAGGTGCCTGACCTCTTAGCCCAGAACAGAAGCAAAAGTTCCATGCAGCTTTCTGTATAGCTTTATCCTGTGTTAGTGGAAAGCTGTATTTTGCATGCAAGCAAAGGAGGTAAGTGGCCATGGTGAAGACAGGCATATCTTCATGGCTCACAACAGACCAGACATTAACTGTGGACGGTGTTCAGTAGGCCCTTCTCTAGTAGAAGTTCTATGGAAGTTCATCCTTCCCTTCCCACCCTAAGGATCTCTCCTGAAAAAAGATGCAACAGCTTCATCAGTGAGTCAAGCTACATTGTTTGGACTTTGCAGCATGTATTTTCCTCAGTTTAGCCTTATAGATGATGACTTGGGCAGGAGAATGCTTGAAAGCCCATGACATCCCTTTTCCATGGTTTGACACACCAATAATACGAGCAGTGTATGAATCTATGCACATACAGATCAAGTCAGAAACAATATCCAAGATGCAAATAAGGCTACATTTTTACCAGCTCTTTGACATATATGTTAGAAGTAAGAAGCACCAACAATTTCTGCCAGTAGGATGTACACCCGGGAAACATTAAAAAAAATGTTCTTTAGGTAAAGCACTACTTAGGAGCATAAAGTCATTTGCACAAGGAAGGATGCTGTGGTGGGTTAAAGCTGTTCACTAGCATATAATTTATCAGCTGTCAGAAACAGTGCATTAATTGTTTCTGATATCCTGATGCTTTTTTTTCTGTATAGAATCAATACCCAAATCCCTTGAGATTTTAAAAAAGAAAATGTTTCTTTGAAACTGGTAATGAGTACTTCCTAGAAATTTGCACTAGTTCCCTGGAACTGCAGCATGAATAGTAATAAAATAGGGTCTGGCAAAATCACTCTTGAGTGCTATTGGACTTTTCCTCTGCATAGAAGATGAAAGTAAAAGAAGTCTATGGATTAACAGTATGACATTTTTTTCTATCAGATTTAAATTAGTTATTTTCTGCCAATATTTTCAACATATGGAATTCATGTTGTAGAGTTAATGACCTTAGTGACATAAAACTAAGTGTTACGGAAAACAAAAGCAGAATTCTAACAGAACCTGTTAGTTATAAATTTACATTGAGTTGTATAAATCTGGCTTGTAAACATTGTAGCTTATTGCTCACAAAATATAGTTCCTCACTAAAAAGATGTCACTGGGAGAATTCTGCATCTGAATCTCTTGTAGCAGCAGTAAAAATATCCCAGTCAAGTCACCTATATACAAAAAAATCTACAGTATAGAAAATGGCAGTTTTGACAGTTATCAAGTTATCACCTGGATGCATACAATGGCTTTCATATGTCCAACACATGCATCTTGTTTTTTTGCTTTTCTTCATGTCTCCTTGGGACAGAAAAATAGTGGCAACAGCTAACACATCAATAAACAACTAAAGATAGCAAGCATTTTTAAAAACTTTTTGAAATGTCTTCTCAGTGGGTTCCTCCACCGTGGAGGAACAGCATAAGACAGAAAGCTTTTACTAATACTCCTGTATAAGGAGAAGACTTTGACACTGTAGACAGTTTGGGTTTTTGGGTGGTTTTTTTTGTGTATTTATGACCTCAGGAGCTGTGCTGTTGGGAAATTTTAACTTGTTGTAGGGTTGCTTAAACCAAAAGGGTCAAAGGATGATGACCGAATACAAAGCAATCCACTTGTACTTCACTTTGGGGTTTTAGCAAGAGGACAAAAGCTTGAGCTCATTAAAACTCAAGAGCAACCCAGCAAGCCAAGGTGACAGACTCAGGTGTGGTAGAAATAAGAGAGGCCTTAGGAAAAGCCTTCCAAAAGACAAGCAGAAAGCTGAGATTTTAAGAGCATCTTTATAGAAGGTGATATAAACTATAACAGAAGGTTTCTGGAACAGTAAAATACTAGCTGCAGCAACAAAAGCCACAAGGTGATGAAAGAAACGGACAGCTGTAATTTTGAAATACTTAAATGAAATAAAAGTTGATAGCTAGGAACCGTCAGAAAGCAATTTAAAAACAAATAATACCACAGTTATTACACAAAGAGAGGCAAAATGTTTATGAGGAAAGGGAAGTCTCATTGGTTATAACTACCTCAATTAGCTTCTTAGGAACATCAACTATATAACTGCAATCAAGAATTTCTGATAAAGTAACATCCCCTCTCTACTCAGGCTTCCTGTGTGCTCCTAGGATGGCAAATAATGTGCACCCACTAGGTGCCAGTCTGTAGTGTTGGAAAAGTTCTTCCCAGCCTATAAAAACATGCTTTGGCTGAAATCCAATGCAGAGTGGGAAACTTAGCCATAAGAAACAAGAAAAACAAACCCCTGAAAAAGGCAGGTGGAGGCAAAGAAAATAGATATAAAAGGGAGTGTGGATGAAGCCATTTAAACACTTTTCAGCCCAATTACGGTGTGCCCCTGCAGCTTACGGACAACTCAATAATACCATAGTGATGGAAGTTCTCTTAAGCCTTTCCACACTTTCCTCCTTCATACATGAAGCTCCCAGCAAGAAGGTACTGTACCCTCTTGCAGAGCTATGGCCCTAGGTGCACCTTTTCCCTAGACAAATTCCAAGAAGTATGAAGTAGGATGTATCTGGTAAAACTCTGACCCACATTTGACATTGTTCCACACTAAAGGAGAAAAAGCCTACATTGATGAACAAAGCTGATGAACCAGAGCACCAGCAAAACGTTAATGGTTGAAGTTGTAGCTGAACACTCTCAAGTGGTGGTACAGTCTTTGCCATTGCCAACATGCCAAAGTGCTGCAAGTCAGACCATTCATAAAAAGAAACTCAAATTCCTTGGTCGTACCCTCTCTCATGATGTATACGCCTCCAGGAAGACCATAACTATGATTTTGAGTAGGTGAGGATGTCCTCTGTGAAGCTATGAGGTCTCTGGGGTCCTCATCTCTCTGATGTAAATGCTGCAGCACCATGTAGTCCCATGGAGGCCAGGATGAAGAGGAGAGTTATTAAATACAGCAAGCAAAGTGTTCTTCCAAAGCATGGAAAATGACAGGATGAGCAATGCTTCTTTCCCATTTTCCACTTGATAATAATTTTCTTCTTGTTATTTACAAAAAGGAAAGTATTATTTAACTTGAACACGAGAACAACACTGATGTGGAAAAAATAAATTTTATACTAGGCAAAAAGTTGAAAACAGCCTCAGATCATGATAAAAACCAGTTCTCGTAGGCCTGGAGATAAAAAAAAAAATTGAGTTCTTGGTGTAAATATTAATTACAAAGAGTATAGAATACCCCAAAAGATGGGTACACAGTCAGTGTGCTGTGGTTGATCTCCGTTGTTTAACAGCAGTGTTGTCTCTGCATTACACAACAGTACTCCTGTGCCTCAAAACTGCATCTGAGCATGCGGGGGTGGGTGTTCACATACCACTCGCACCAACAAAACTTCAGAATTCCTTACCAGTGCCTTGGACTATATCAGTGAATAACTAAGTGTGATAATCATAATGAGAGATTGATTTAAAAACTTGATAAAAATAAATATTGTATTTATTTTGAGACTTGATTTATATATGCTTAGGTATGCAAAAATACAGGGCAACCTGATGCACCTCAAAAGCCTGGGAGAGACAGCAAAGAAGTAACTTCAACCTCCAGCTGTCTGAGACAGCATTGCTGAAATACGAATGTGTAAGTCTTATTTGACATGGCTACCTAAAAAGTCTACAGCAAGTATCAAAGTTGTAAATGTGACAGTTACTAAGTTTATGCCACTGATAAAAAAAAATAATTTCTGAATGCTATAGGATTTCTACAGTTGCCTAGCTAATCCCTGTTACTCAAAGTAGGAGATAATTTTTAAAAAGTCTTTGCTTGCAAAAAAATTTAAATAAAATGGAGTAATTATTTCACCTAATGAAACTAAAGATGACTTTTCATAATCCAGAAAAGCCAAAATGTATAATCAGGATAATGGGCAGCAAAACCAAACTCTATGAAAAGACTGGAATAATGAACTTCAGAATGGGAATGCAGATATGATAAAGAGAAGTGATATGATAAAGACATATAAATAAACTTTAGAGTGAAATTATGCAAACCACTTCTTTTCATTCTTTTTCATAACAGAAGGGCAAGTGGTCATTACATGAAAAACAAAAATTAAAAAAAGGAAATTCCTTTTCAAATGATGCTTAATTAAACTGTGAACTTTAGTGGCACAAGATGTTGTGGAGTGCAAGAGCTCAGCATTACTCATAAAAGGACTGGGCAGAAAATCATCTGATACTATCCAATCTAAATGGGATATAAACTTTCCCATTGAAAAGCATAAGCCATCCCTACTACACTGGAGGTTTCAGAATATGTTGTCTCTACAGGCAAGTTATTCCATAACTATCTGCAGTGGAGTCTTTTGCACATTCATTTGAGGATGATGATAATACAGTTTAAGACAGAATACTAGATTACACTGCTTACCTTAATTCTGACAATTTCTACGGAGTCAAATGCTACATTCACTTGTATTTAATACAAACCTAATGAAGCATTATAGATAGCCGGGGTGCAAATCGGCTTGGTATGCCAGAGGTGTTAGTATTGGAGTGTTCATATGAAACGTAAATGGAGTATACTCTTAAAAGACCGCATCTCACCATTTGCTGAACTTATTACATTGGCAGATTTTTCTTTAGAGCTGTTCTTAAGATCAGAATCTTCAAACCTTTTTTATAGCCATGGTCATTTTTTAAATGGTCACATGGCAAGTGAGTTTATTTTCCTCCTGTTTTGTTTTTGTTTAATTTTTTTAAAGGAAGTTATGATAATTCTCTTCCAAGATATTTGATATTGAGGTTTATAGACTTCAAAGAGACACCTAGGATAGTCTGTGTATCATCTGAGTTATGGCTGAGGTATGTCATATGTTAGGAGAATTATTTCCCTGTTATACTGAGAAAGAAGGATTTTCATAGTTAAAGAAGGGTAACTGATGAAACTTCTTTAAAAAATGAGATCACATGAGGCACATTGATCACAACATGTACAAATTATGTGCTTTAAGGAAACAGTAAGCTTGATGTGATTTGGATATCTAAAAAAACATGTGACCAATAAATCCCCACGTTATAGATCTTACCTTTATTTCTATTTTTAAATATAATATTAATGGACTGATATTTTGATTGGCAGCATACTTTACTTGGAAAAATCTTGAAATCTCTTTATTATTGTTATACAAATTCACCCTACCCAACTTTAACCACATAATTCAAGTACTTAAGAAAGGATCACACTTGTCCTGAGTTAGTAGAAATAAATTACTTCTTTGACTGTAATTCAACTAGTATGAAACTTAGATGACCACCTAGATTTCTATGTAAGAAGGAAGCAGCTGAAATCCTGAGCTTGGTGTCTATATGTATATATAAATCGGATGGTAGTGGGACCAGGTGTCAGAGGAGGGGCAATGAACCCTGCCTCTCACAGCTCCTTATGAAGTTTGATATTTACATCCAATTTAAAATCAAAATCATATCTGTGTCCAAGTGTCTTTAGCCCTTCACTGAACAGCAGTAATATTCCACGTATGTTCTATTAAGCCAAATTTGGGCTGAGTATCACAGAGTAATTGGAAATTGTAGGATGGAAGAATGATTGTTATGTGCTTTTTTTCATGGACATGCACTGGTGTTTACCATAAAGAATTCATTCCTCCAATAATACTCTCTGTCTGTCTCAGGACAGAAAGTATTTGTCACTTTGAGCACTGCCTGAAAGAAAGTGAAATATGAGCATTAGACTTCTTCTCTGCCCCTTCTTGGGGGGCTGGACTAAATGATCTTTCGACGTCCCTTCCAACTCCTAATATTCTGTGATTCCTAAGGAAATTCCTGAGAATGAGAAAGAAGATGATCTATAGGATCTGGTTCCACCAAAATCGCAGAGGTGCAGCTCTGAGTTCACCTGGTTCATTCCAGACCTGGAAATGGCAGAGATATAAGTTCAGTGACCTCCAGGTAACTTGTACACAAATGGGCGTAGTGATGAAACCAGTCTCTCTGTGCTCATCTGGTGCAACTCATGAGCTTGCAAGACCCAGAGCGCCATGTCTGCTGAATTATCTGCTAGTCTGGGATTCTCACTGCAATCTCAGAGAGTTGAAGAGGAGATTCACAAGAAATGTGAATGCTTTGCGGTCCAGGAAGCACTCCAAAAGATATTGCTTCTATGAGAAGAGATGACTTGCACCAGAGAAGGGCTTTACCTATGTGATACACCTTTATGAGTAGGTTGTTTTTTGTTTTTTCATAGAGAAGAACAGGCTCATCTGACTGAGAAATAAGGATAGAGAATTCCACATGATGACTGAGTAAAGTATTTCTTGCCCACAGTGTCAGCATTAAATCTAGAACTTTGTTTTCCATCAGTCTCTATTAAAACTTATGTAGGTAATTACTCTGTCATAGCTGAAACATGCCCACACCAGCACCATGACACTGATGAACATTTAAGAGCTTCATCTTGTTCAGAGGTGCCAGATGCCCACTGTGTCACAAAAAATGGAAATGCGCACCATGCACACTGAGATGGGTGGACTACAGAGCTCTAAAGCTCTCCAACACTTTCTGGAAACTTCCTTCCAGAAGCACAGGGGTTTTTGCAAGTGAGTGTTTAAATGCAATTTGAGGAAATGTTTTACTGGAATAAAGGAAGATTTTCTTCTTCTTAGTTTTATCTCTAAAGAGAATAAAAACAATCCAGGAACACTGATAATTTATTTTTTGATTTAATACAGGGTCACTATTTAAAAAAGAAACAAGCAGCGTATTTGACATGTTTATGGGAAGAAATACAGTCTAAAAATGTAGTTTGTCACGCAAAGTATTCCTTGGTATGTTAGATAAATAATTTGTGAAGAATATTGAACATGAATATGCCAAAAGCAATGAAAGTTACTGTGAAAGCTATGATATTGTACAAGGTATAACCTACAGTTACACTACAGAAGACCTACAGTACTGTACATGTACGGATCTGTGCAAAGCTGCCAGGTTTTGCTTCACTGAATTTCTGTAGCAAAACCAGAAAATCTTGCCTGTAGGGCCAGGACTCTTAAACATGGAGACATAAGTATACAAATGCTTGAAAGGTGCAAACACTGTCGAGTGAAAAGAATTATTTAGGAATACAGACACATCTTTGAATACTGAAGAATAAAATAAGGACAGGGAAAATGGGCCTAGTGTAAAGTACCTTACAGTAACATACTTTCCACTCCAGAAGAGACACCGAAAGAGTGGCAGCTATATTACTTGTAAAATTTTGGTGATGCATAATGACTGCACTGTTAGTGAAGTTGACTAGAATAAATGAAGGCTGCTTGTAAGACTCCTGCTAAGTATCGGTATTGATTACAGACTAAACGGAATATTAGGTGACTGGTGAATTTCTGAACTAGTGATCACGTAGTCAGTCAACAGCAGGTCTCAGCATGGGAAACTTAATTTCTCTTTACAGTGTGTATGGTAGCTTGACTTCTACTTACTAGCACTTACTGAGAGAAAAATATTTCTGGCATAGGTTTCACAAAGGAATATGTGGAAATTCAGTACTTATCACAATTTGAGGTACAAATCTTGTTTTCTGACAAAGCTGGCAGCCTCACATACTGGGGTTAAAGGCCATTAAGCCTATTTTGTTAGAAAAAGCAATATGAACTGTAACTTCAGAAAGAGGAGAATAAAGTTCTTAGTTTGTGTTACATGACACAGTAAGTGACAATCACAACTTCTTGCCTTAAGGAACAATCTAATGCTCATCCAGACATCCATTCTGAACCTAGGAGTTCTGGATTTTTACAGCAGGAAGACTCCATAATGAAACAGAAACATATCAGGATTTAACGGTATGCTACTGGGGTTGAAGAACTGTAATTTTCTCAACCAAAAAACACACCACTATATATCGTTACTATTCTATTCCTATCTTTTGTGTGGTTCTGGGGACACTGGGAATGTTGATAAGGTATCTGGCATATACATTACTGAACTATGCTGCATGTATCTATATCCATGGCCTCAACATAGACTAGCACCACAGAGCACAGTCTTTGCTGCATCAAAGCTGTTCTCAGCCCTCTGAAATAATTTACAGTAAATAGAAATATCTCTGAGGATAGGTTCCCTTCTATTTAATGTTACCTGTGATATGTAAGTCATAGGTGTTCATTCTGTCCCCACTTGGCATGCATGCAGAGATATGAAAACCACCAAAGATAGGTAGAATTGATTTTTTTCTCCCTCAAGAAAGACTCATTCTGTTCTTCCTATAAAATACATTAAGCAAATTGGCTTTTGCAGCAGATCAAGTCAGTAATCCATGGAAGGAACAGTGCTCAAAGACATCAATGAAATCATTGTACTGCTGCTTGTGGGTATTGTACTGCTTCTCTTTCTGGTACCAATCTCCTGGATTGAATTGGAACCTGTATGAGCTCTCTCCATTATCCTCAGCTGTCATCTGACCTAAAGACTGTGATGCCTGGTTCATAGGCAGATGGATTCCTAAAAAAAAAAGGTACATGAGTTGAGCGACCTGGGAATAAACAATTGGACCTTCCAGTTCTGCCAATAGATGTAACAGCATGAGATATGGAGGGGGTAATAAGAATGACTGTTGCATTCTTCTATGAACCAGAGCATATCCAAGTATGACTACAATATTCCCACAAAGCTCTGGTAGGAACTGGATTTTTATTTCAGTGACACTAGATCCAATTCTTTTCCATACACCAATGTTTGAGGAAATAATTTAGAGCCATATCCAAAAAAACAAACTAAATTCCCAAAAGGCTAAAGTGAAACTAATTTTCCTAAGCCATGGAAACACTGTCATTCAACACAAACACTTTAAATTTGCATGCTCCTTTCTTTGGCATGCATAGCTGTTTCTGAGCACATACCCAGAACAGCACCATTCCTGGCATGGCAAACTAGCTCACCATTCATCTTGTCAGGATCCTAGGTTAGGATTCAGAAAAAGAGACATCTCATTCTCCCTAAAAACCCTTAGAGAGTTTATCCAAGAAGCATTTTCAGAGCAAATCTAACACACTCACGCGCTCCTATTGACCCCAAGCTACAAGCAAGACTTTATGCATGAATGTGGCTCACTGATTTTACTAAGGTGTTTCATATACATATATGAAGTGAAGTGTGAAGGTACATCAGAGATCAGATTCAGAGCTGTCAAACACTTTTATAAGCTTGCCAGTTACCAGCCTCTGGCTCACTGCTCAGACACAGCCGAGTTATGCAGACGCAGGAAATTCAATGCATCCTGGACACACTGGATTCACACTTCTCCACAGATTAGCAGTACCTGTGTCCCAGATCCAGTGCAATGTCAGATCCCTGTGGTATGCCCTTTGCTGTTTATATGTTCACATATGAACCCTTCAATGTCCCGTACAAACCTGTCTCTCTGGACATGAATAATTCAGTTCACATATGTACAGCAGGTCCTAAATGTTCTAGCTATGTTAGAGATATTGCATCTACTCAGTTTATTCAATATATGCAAAGCAATTGTTACCTGAGGGTAATCCAAGTTGGCAGCAACCCTATCCAGGTAGAGGAGAGGCTAGAGCAGAAGGCACAAGCTGTGAAAGACAAGTTGAAGTCTTGTAGACCTGCAGATTCTCATGGTAGATAGGTGGATCAGTCAAACAAACATCAACAGACTCACTCAAAGGAAAAAAATATCAGTTTAAATTAGACTGTATTGAAGCTTAATATGCGCATGCAAAAAGAGGTATTTCCTTGAAAGGAGCAGTCAGTATTATTTGTTATTTTGAATATTCTGGTCATAACCAAAGCCAAGGTCCTGAGCTGGGAGGAAGGGCACATGCAGCAAGCAGCAGTCTGTTCCGCAGGGGGCTTACAGGCTAAGCAGGTAGGGCTCAGGACAGAAGAAAGGAAAAATCTTTATCCACGTTTTACAAACAGAGCACAGCAATACAGAGAGATTAAATGATTGGCTGAAGGGCATACAAGATGTCCAGGGCAAAGCCCTGGAGATGAATCCAGATCTCAAGGCGCACCCTCCTGTCTGTCACACAGACGGGTTTAGTTCATAAAGAACAAAAAAATGTATAATAATTAAGAATCAGCCACTTCCCAACAAGACACATGCAGGCTTTCAGTCTAACATTTCCAACTGGCTTCTCAGTCCAGCAGCTAAAATTTCACTACATCTTTGAAAACATAACCGTAACTGTTTTGACTCATGCTATAATATACATACTGCCAAAAGCAATCCCTAACACTGTAATATTTTGCTCCATTTGAGGTGCCATACTGCCAGCAAGCAGAGAGCTTACTGAATAAAACTGCAACCATTGAACAGTCTCTTCTCTGTGTCTGTGTGTCTTTTGGCCTAAATAAAGTAAATACACAGCATTAAGGGCCTGAGCCTACTCCCACTTAAGTCAATGGCAAAATTCCCATTGATTCCAATGGAAGAAGCAGCCAGCCCTAAGAGAACTGGTGACTTTTTTCCCTTAAATTACTGGTGGATTAATTCATGTGCAAGTTGCAGCACCACATCGGTCAAGAAGTTGTGTATCCATATGTAATTTTAAAATTATGAAGATAGAATCAATTTCCTTAAGGTACTGACACTGTACAAAAATGTTCACTGCAATAAATCCCATAACAAGACGTGAAAACATGTCTTCCCTAGGCAGTGATAAAAGGAACAAGAAGGATTTCCACTATAGAAAGTGGATGGTAAAGAATGTTCTAATATTTTGAGCTATATGTAATAAATCCCAACATAAGGTTTTAAGCTCTTCACATTTTACCACAGTGCATACAAAAGAAAATAAAAAAACACTATTGAAATAAACTATGGATGAATCATGGATAAAATGTTGTCCTTGAATATATATATGACTTCTACTGACATTAAAGTATTCTACACCTGCATCCTTTCAGAAAATTTGGATCTCACTATTGCTTTCATTTTATGACTTCCTCTTAGGCAAGTGCAACCAAGTAGTCTTTAAAGATGTTTTGTTTATGAAGCTGTATTTAGAGTTCATCTATTTAGATATTTACTTATTTCAGGTCCCAAGTCAAATCACATCTTCTTTTTCCCCACATTCTTTATCATCTTTTCTTCCATGATTCCTGGCAGAGATAATGAGCTCAACATATTTTTTCTTCCCATTTGGTTTATGATATTTATCTTGGGTTTCCAGTACACCTGTTGCCACATAGGACTTACAGATTGTGATTCCTTTTTTTTATGCTTGCAGTATCAAATTGCCAAAAATTTCTCCTAACACCATTCAAGACATTTTTAGCTGAAATAAAGGTCAACATGATACATGGCCACTGTGTGGACTCTGAACTGCCTTCTTTTCCTAGATAACCTCAGATGGTAGCTAAACTAACGGTTGCTAACAATATTTATCTTCTGTATGGTTTAGTGATAAGCTCTTTTGATAATATGGAAGCATAGCAGAACTTAATTTTGCAAACATGAAAGACAGGACAAGGTACTGGTGTAAGCAGGCTCAAAGACTCTACTCCATCCTAAAAAGAGAAAGAGTTTTAGATTTACACAGAGCTAAGCAACAAAGAACAACCCTCCAGCACTTACCCCATCAGGGTGAGAGGAAGCAGAACATATAACACAACTCTGAGAAATAAAGTCCTATCAGACATTGTCTTCCACAGAGATACAACTCGTGATAAAGAACCTGAGCACTAGGAACAACAGCATAAAATATTGATTTGGTTCATAATTCAGAACTGCAGTTGTGCAACAACAGGAGTTGAAGGCATCTGAGTCTGGGGTAGCAAAATATTTGAGTCCAACAGGTTGTCTCCTGTGAGACATCGAAATACTTGCTTCTGCACTGGTGCTGAACACAAGTGGCTAATAATTAGGCTGTGTCTTCTTGGCTGTAGACTGGTAGCCTCCACCACTTGCAGAGAAGTCTCTGAACTACTGTATATCATATTTTTTTACTCTAAAATAATAGTTCCAAGACTGAGTGAAGAGAAAGTAGTGAAAACAAATATTTATGCCTGCAAGGACACAGGTCTGCTTAACAAAGAGGGTCAGTCAAATACACTTCTCCCAGAGAATCTTAAGAGAACTTACTCTGTTCAGATTACTGAAAAAAGGCTAAGCCTGTGCAGATCCAGACGATGTTATTTAGAAAGAGGCAAGAAGATAAACACCATAGATGGAAAAGTGCTTCTCTAAACTAACTGATAATGATGGCACAAGCAAAAATTAGTATAAACTATTTCTGGGAGAGAAGAGAAAACGGAAGATTTCTAATTATCAGAGGAGTGAGGTAATGAATAACTTTTCAGTAGTAATCATGGATTGGGAGACAAAAATTCAAAGACATAGGGACCAGCACAAACAGTACAAACTTGAGACTGTACCCGATAGGTAGCTAGGACTTACTCGTCCTATTTTTTGGAAGAGAATTAATTTAGCCATATGAACACAGGCCTGGACATGGAATTTTTCCACATAAAACATATATTTTCATGTTCTGACTATTTTTACTTTGCAGGAAATAGATACAAGGTATAAGTAGGCTCACATTCAATAAATCTGAAATATATAAGATATCTGGAAGAAGCATGCAGATAATTGTTTTAATCATTGGAGCAATAGACATAGTTCACATCTGTGAAAAAATGAGTTATTTAGTGGAGGTTTTTTTGTTCAATCAAAGAAAGATTAATTTATTTGAGAGAATAATGAGTAAAAACCGAAGAAACCCAGGCTGTAGTCTGACTCCTAAGTTGTTGTTCTGAGTTAAACATCTGAAGAGAGAGCAGGTGCTGCCTGAAGAATCTAGGTGTTTTAAAAGAAAAATAACATTTATCTGTTCCATAGCAAAACACACAAGGTTGTGCATTTCAATTTGCATGTAAGTTTCAGAAATTTTTGTAGTTTGTAATTGCTGATAGGATGTTTTCTTTATAATTTATTGTGCTTTGAAACTTATATCAAAAACAAATTCACCAATTATCTGGGCTTAACTGTGTTCTAGTGAACACATGGTAAAATCTAGAATAAACATCTGCTTTTATAATTGCAGTTAGCTAAATAATATATTCTTGTAAATATGATTTTTACAATGGATTTTTATAAACTCATGTCAAAGGAGAACGCTGTCTTTGTGAGCTCCTGCTGTGGCACAGAAATCACAGTCGCAGCTTTGCTCCTCCTATATCTCCAAAGAAGTCTACAGCCTTAAGAGTTCAGCTGCAGCTGGAATAGCAGCATCTTCATGTCAAAGTCCAAGACAAACACACACTTAATGAACCTTCGGTCTCCCCAGGCTCAGTTCTCAGTCCCTGTCTTCCAGGGCAGACCTCAGCTGGAACAGCCAATTTGGACTCTCACCAGCAGGCTCTTGGTTAGAAATCAACTCAGCCACCTGCAAAAGGCCTGGTTTCCCCTGAGGAGGCTCTGGAAGGCCACAGTCCTAAGTCAGCACTAGTATCCTTATCATTTCAGATAGACGTAATATTTCCCTTCACACCAGACACCTAGCCACATGCAGTGAGCTTGCTATATCTGATTGTAAGCAAGGGAGCGATTGCAAATATCCAAATGTCTGTCAGAGAAAGAATGAACCATTGCTTCCTACCTATCCAACACAGTAAACATGTATTTCGCCTCAATCATTTTTAATTCAGAGGGAAACAAAACTAATTTCCCTGAAGTTTGAGGCACTATAATTTTTCAGCAGGATCAAAAGCTTTGCTTGAATATTCACATGTCTAAAAAAAATTTATAAACTTACTCATATCTGTACTCCAGAATTATTTCAGAAAATGAAATTCAGGTAGAAAATTCATATTCAGGTAAATAATGCACATGATGGAAAACTGGTCTGTTTTTATCCAAGTCTGCTTCAGCTATTTTTTTCACACAACTTGTATTTCCTCCACATGAGGGAGATTTCCGACAAGTCTTACCCTGTTCTTAGTAGATCAACCCTTTCCCTTTCTTTTTTTTAATTTTAATAAGAGCAGTCCCATTAATTTCAGATAGGATTTAGTGTACTGTATTGTGAGCAGCAGGACTGGCTCACTGCAGCCCCTGACAAGCACAAACACAGCAAGCTGTTCCTGTGTGCAAACACGCTGCAAGCTCCCAGCACAAGGCTGTTTCCCCAGCCCAAAGCTCTTCCTCAGAGCCTGCTAGCTGCAAAACAAAATGCCTTGAAAAATGCCTGAGCAGTCCTGGAACAATACCATCCCCATTAGAGAATAATGACAACTCTCTAATTTTCACTACAAAACTATGACCACACTCCCTAGCTCTGACAGGCACAGGCTTTTTTTGATAGGTTTTCCCTCTGGCCTCAGGTATTTCAAAGTCCTGAAGCTGGGATGCTATGAAAGCACCAAACGGGATTGGAGACCCTCTTTATGTCACAACCCCAGACGCTGAGCTTCTATTCCTCTTTGTTAGACCAAGGGTGGTAATTTCTTAATTTCACTGCCCTGTCCTCATTTGAGCATACCTTCTTGGGGACAATAATGTAGAAATCTGTGGTGTTGGTAGACTGGAGCTGAAATGCTCGGGTTAGGCAAGGCAGCGCTGCTTACATCATATATGCTACTGGAACATCAAGTGCCCAAAAAAGTTTTGTAAGAAGTGCTGCAGAGCCAGAGTAGGTAGATGGGGTTTGTAAAGATCACTCTGATACAGTTAAGCACTTTTGTTCTTTCTAATACATACAAGTACCTTTTTGTATTTGGACTGTGATTTGCTACTGTAGTTCTCAGAAGCAATTAGTTAATAAGAACCCCTTGACCTCCACAAAAGAATAAAATAGTCCTTGGAAAATTTGAAACTATATAGAAGTAGATTATTGTAGAAGTATTACTTATGTCTTAAAGCTGTAGGATTTTTTACTTTTCCAAAGACCTCACATGTCTTTATAAAGCTAAGCAAGTCTGGTTTTCAACCAGGGTTAGTAAAACAAAAAGTGAGGCACAAACGTGTCACAGGTGACATAGTGACCAAGAGCAAGACAGCAAATAGGACTTAGTAATGATGTATGTGTCCCATCCTTAACACCATGGTTCTTCACATTCATATGTAGCCATTTGTTTAAACCTTGAAGCTTTAAAAAATTATCACTTACTTTTCTTTCCCTTTTATTTTGGACTTTTAAGAGTGCTAGTTAGGCCTGCTGAGTGTTGCGATAAACATATAAAGGATTACTGTAATGTAGTTTAATTTAATCAAGTCATATCCCTTACAGGATAAACCTCAATTCTTTTCAAAGCATGAGTAAGAAGAATAAGATGACTTCTCCAGCCTTTTTTCTGCTGTCCTCAAAGGGGTTAAAAAAGCTTAATACAAAGGAGTTAAGCAACATCTGAAACAGGATAATAAATGTGACACTCTCCGACTATCAGTAGCAAATATTTGAGCTTATCAAATAACGGAGGAAGTAGTTTAGTTACAAATAAACCAATCTCTCATAAAACAAGTCTTCACACAAGGTAATTTCATTGAACTGGAGACAGCTAAAGGCCACTGGCGGGCAGGGCTCCCGGTCTGTGTGCACTCCCCAACGTCCCTGTGTGATTAATGGGGCAGGCGGCAGGGAGGCCGAGCACTGGGAGGCCACTGAGGGACGAGGCAGCCGGGCTTCATATCAGCAGAGCGGCAATAAATAAAGCATCTCAGAGCTGGTGCGAGGAAGTGACTCATCCTCCTGGAACACAGCGGGATTTGTGCTCTCTCCCGGTCGACCCCCCTCCCCCTCGCCTCCTTTTTCCTCCGCTGCAGAGGCCAGCGTGTCCCAGAGACTATAGTAGATGTCACTGCTTGGCACTGGCTGTGCAAAGAGAGGACAAATATGTGGGTGTGATGTGGATCTGGGATGGGAGCCTTAAAGCTGCAGCGCTCACTCTTGAGGGAGCATCTGGGCTGAGGCAAGCTTAGCAAAACATGTTTCAAAGGTCGGCTTCTGAGCGGGAGGTGCTTGGATGTTCCTTCTCCATTTCACAGCATCTAAGTAATGTGGAGGGCGAATATAACAACTTTGGTAAACAGGAACAGGCTTTCCTTCCAAAAGTTATGTAAAAACACAAACAACTAAGACACAGGGGAACCAAAGCAAAAAAGAGGTGGAACTGAAGCAGGAAAAGTTGCAACACGCCCACGGCTAGGCTGGGAGCTGAGGAGCAGTTTCATCCCTGAGTTAATGCCAATCAAACCATGGGGTATTGCAAACAGGGCTGACCCATGCTCCCCTATCTCCTGGGCTGTGGGCTCCTTCTCAAGGGATGTGACCACCATCTGCACGACCATCAGTGGAAACACAAGGCTATTTGAGGAAGGAGGGCAGGATTATTCTTCTGAAGACAGTGTATCTGTAGTGTCATTTCTAGGTTGAACTCCTATTTTCTCAACCATAAGAGTATGTGACCTCGCTGAAACAGTGGAGGAAAACCATTAATACATCAAATAGATTAATTTTCTGCCTCTGACTGAACAGCAAGGATTATCAATGATGAAATTTATTTTTCAGGCCTAACATGGCTCTTATTTACTACAACATTTGTAATACACTGATTATACACACATCTTTTTTTGAACTCCTTATGCTATTATGTAAGCTTGTGAAAAACATTTGCAAAAGACAACAGAGACTGATAGTCTTATTTCAGAATGCAATGAAAACTTTAAAAGCATTACAATATAGAAAGTAATATAGAAAATCAGGCATGCTGGTATTTGAGACTGTAGTATGCTGTTATTCATGTATATAGCTCTTATATCAATAAATCTCTATATTTATAAATATGGATAGGTATATATGTAGACATATAAGTGAAAATATTTAAGTATAAATGCATATTCAAAACAGATCATGTAGCTCCTGTAGTATTTGGAGTCAACCTTGTTTCCATTGCTGCCATCTTTAGCATAGCTATTAATCATATTACTGTGTGGAAAAGTCTATTAGCACCTAGATGTTCAGCCCTGAACATGGGCTTATCTCTGCTAGCTAAAAGTCAAGCAATATACAAACACTTCTGGAAGTAAATGTAAGTGCATCACCTGACACAACATGAGATCACCTGGTCAGCTATCATTTTCTTTACTTTTGCTGTCTCTATGGCAAAGCAGAATTTAGTGTCTGTCAAAATAGTCTTGAATCATACCATTGATTGACTGCAGTGGGCTTATTAGCGTAAACTGTGACTTGCAGAGGCACAAGTGGTGCAATTTGAAGGGGCTGCAGTGAAAAGATACTTTGTCAGTGCTGTCTTAGCTGTCAGGACTGTGGTGGTGGCTGAAGGCTTGCTCTTATGGCTGCAGGTGGATTTTGCTGGAGCAGCTGAATCAGTGGGCATCTCCGTCTGTCTGTCCCACCCTGGTGTCCAAGGCTGCTGCTCTTGGCAGGAACCACTCAATGCTGGATGCAGTCATTCTTCAGAAGCACCAGTTAATGTTATTACTCCAGGCTACAAACTGAAGCAGTGGAGGCTTATCTGCCCTGTTAAGTGATCAGTGCTCCAGGGACAAAAAATTTGGATGGCTGGAACAGACATGGGATAGGGGAGGTACCTTAGCTGTGGCAGATAAACCCTTCTGCAATCTTAAAGCCTTACATTTAAGAGGCCAAAAAGAAACTCTGATATATCTTCTGCATAGACATGTAAATAACGTGGATCCTAAAACAGTCCATGGAGAGCAGTAGAATTCACAGCTATGTAGTTTGTAACTGGCTTGAAAGTGGTAAAAAAAGAGAGTGAAAAAATTTGGTATACAAATCAGATGTGATAAAAACATGGGAAAAGCAAAGCAAACCTCTGCCACTCAACAGCCTGGTTAGACCTAGATTAATCTACACAGATCACCTCCCTCGGCTCGTTGATTTTAAAAAGAGAGTTATTATATAAAGGGAAGGATGAATTAGTCTATAGACTCACTGGCATTTTCCCCTCTCCCAATCCCCACACCGTCAGTTGGCTTTGCTCCCAATTAAAACTTACACTGTGTCAGTTACACTTTTTCTAATCCTTCAGTAAACAGCTGAAATACTTAAAAATTCAGTCAGAGCTCAACCTGACACACATGAGCCTCAGCTGCGTACTAGTGTGTCGAGCAGGTGGGAATGGGAGGTGTTATGAAACGTAATGTGAACTGTGTCATCTCTACTGGGATTGAAAGGCATAGCCTATGACAGAAACAAACACCCCTAACTTGCATCCCAGGGACTGAACTGGAATTTAACGCGCAAGTTCTGGGAAAGCCAGAACAACCTCCCTAAAACCTCTACCCAGCTGACTAGATGAAAACTGCACACTATACAGAGATCTTGTTGAAAGAAAACATGCTTCCATTTTTTTTTTCCTTTATTCCCTGAATATTGCTGTTGAAACCAGGCTGCAACGCAAGGGTTAACAGGTCTCAGAAAGCCCTGGTGCACTTTAGCGAGGGGCGGAGGCAGCCCGCAGAATAGAGGCCTGTGCTCCTGTGCCTGGGAAGCTCTTAGATTAGTGTGCTTCCAGCTGCATTTCCTTGAAACTGATTTAGTTTCAGCCCATATCAGAGTCCTTTCATGGAGCTATTCCTATTCAAAATAAAGTGCTCTAAGAAAAGCACTGGGATGGGGTTTAAAGTAATCCAAAAAGTATGGGTTGGCTTAGAAATTTTGTTACAGCTAAAAGAGCTAGGATTCGGGACGGGAGGATAACAGAAATTATGCCTCCCTGTACATACTAAGCCTTTTTTGACCGAAGGCATTTACCACAAAGAACAGGAGGCTTTGCCACCTCTCTCAGGGTTTACAGTAAGGGAGGTACTTCTTTACTTCCCACTAAGACTTATTTCATTACAAGATATTACTCAAATTTACACTGAATTAACTCTCTCTGGGAATGTTGTCTCTCATGACAGCCACTGTAATTTCTTCATGTTTTAAATACACTTCTGGAAACACTGTGCCATTTATTGCCCCAGAAAAGGCAGTTGCTTTCAAAAATAACTGTTGTTTAAGTAAGTCGTGATTATTTTTTTTTCTAATACCAAGCCAAATGCACAGTTGTAACTCTTAAAAATCTAAAGTCTTCGTAAACAGTGCTTATCCTGCAAATGATAGCCAGGCAGATGTTCTAAGAGAATTATTTCTTTAAATGACAAGATTGTCAAGGGACCAAGTGAGAAGAATGGAGAAAAATGCCATTGTTCTGGACACAGAGAGTAGCAGAGGAGACATCTAGGCTGCAGAGCCCAGGAGTGCTTCCAAGTCCCCATCCCAGGAGCAGGCAATGGCCATGTCCTTGCTCCCCAGTGGACCTCAGCCCAGGCACATGCTCCAGGTGAATGGTGGAACTCCTCTAAGAAGCTTCAGGTGTGGGTGTTGCATGGACCCAAAGAGCATCACAATGTGACCTTACTGGTAAGTACAGGCATAGCATGAGATTTATTATCCAAAAGAGAGCTGTGATCTGAGTAAACAAGTGGGACAATGGGCTGGAGAGAAGCGATGGAATACATACTGAGCTGCATCATGGTTTGCATCAGTCTTCTCAGTTTAAGACTATTTGGTCGTTTGCTTGGTAATTTTCCTCTAAAAGGAAGTTGCACTTTCTTAAGCTACTGGGGTGGAGTTTTGCTAGATGGTGTTTTACTAAACTGGAAGGCAAAAGAAAGGAGGGAAGGGCACAAGAGGAATAAGCGTTGAACAGAAGTGAAATGAACCCAAAGCAAAGAGAGCATGCAGGAGAAGACTACAGAGGCTTCTGCACATGCCAAGCAGCATGTCAAGTGCTTAGGGTGTGGTTAAAGAGCGCTAATAGCAGTTTAGAAGCTATGAGAAGATAGGATGGAGCAAAGTATTTTGATATCAGACCCTGGTCTTGTCCCAGCACCTCTTATAAAAGTAGCAATAATGTCTTAAAAGTGCAAATATATTTTATTCCATAGCTTTTGTTGAAACCACCCTACTGGAAAAGCTCGGCATCAGATTGTGAGGGAAACTACACATCAATTAGAATTTCTATGGCTAAAATGCCAAAAATGCTGCCACTTTATGGAGGAGCTTCACCTACCCTTGTTCAGGTCACGTATAGAGGAAACATATAAACCAAGAGACATTTTTCAGGATATGCATGCAGTTATTACTTTTTCAATCTCTATTCCAGAAAGCCAATCTATTCCTAAAAATTACAAGAGTAAGACAGGTGCTTACCACAGTATTCAATGAACTGAAACAGAGCAACACAAGTTCCTAATTCCTGGCAAAGGAAGAGCAGAATGGGAGGCACTGACATGGGCTTTCAAAGACAATTGAGGTCTTCCTTATTTTGTTTGGAAATAGTTGTTTGGTCCTGGCTGTTCAATTCCTTGTCCAGTTGCTTAAGCATGAACAACTGCACAACTGACTGTAAGACTGCTAATCAGAACAGCAATATTTTACATGCAGTTAGTAGTTTAGTTAGTTTACAAATAGTTAAATTTGTAAAGGGTGAGTTGTCAGGAGGAAGGAGCCAGGCTCTTCTCAGTGATAGCCAATAACAGGACAAGGGGCAATGGGTGCAAGCTGGAGCATAGGAGGTTCAACCTGAACACAAGGAAAAACTTTTTTTACTGTAAGGTTTACAGAGCACTGGAACAGGCTGCCCAGAGAGACTGTGGAGTCTCCTTCTCTGGAGACATTCAAGACCCGCCTGGACACGTTCCTGTGTGACCTAGTCTGGGTGATCCTGCTCTGGCAGGGAGGTTGGACTGGATGATCTTTTGAGGTCCCTTCCAACTCCTAATATTCTGTGATTCTGTGATTCTGTTAGCATACATGCAGACAGCTGAGAACTAGGCCTGCTTATTGTTGCTCCTATGGCTTGATGCTGGACCTTGTCTCCACAAGGTTGATTTGTTGGGTCGTGTCTCATACAGTACGTCTACCAGCTTTTAAAAAAACTGTGGTTTCCACCAATACAGCTCTTCCTTATTTTATGTAATGTTACATTGTTGATCTTCATGACCCGACTGTGAAGGAACTGATGCACATGGCATCAGTAGTATTAGTGTATAGGTACACTCAGTGACTGTTTTTAAAACTCATTTTGAGTCTACAGCTTTCAATCTCATTCTACATTAAAATCAGTTTGGAGCTACATGTTTTGTGTGCCTTCAGCCAATTTTTCTTTCATTTTTGCTTTCTTTTTTTTCCGGACTGAGTACGTGGATATGTGAGTGCTTCATGTGGCAGCCAGCTTGCAGCTCCAGCACAAGGATCCACTGTGATTTCATTTGGACTTCAAAGGAAAATGCCACACAGCTCTGTTGCATAAATGCTGTGGAGTGGTGAGAGGCAGCAGTGAAGAGGTTAAATATACATTAACACGGTCCATGTTTTTATTTTATACCTAAGCTTGAAAGCAAGAAGGCTTGGAAAAAGCAAGAGGAAGGAGAGAAGGAACAGAATTGGGAGGTGAAAGAAAAGTCACTTGCTTTGGGTCCAGAGCAAACATTTAGAAATAATTTATTTTAAACCCCAAATGGCTAAGATTATATTAGCTGGCTTGGAATATCCCCACAAGTATGCTTTTCCCCCAAGACAGACATTTCCTGGGGCAGGGGGAGTGGAGGAGGGAGGGGAGGAGGAGGGAGAATGGGGATATTCGATGTATTGTGGTACGTCTGGAATTCTCTTATCTGTAGCAAGACCAGGAACACCTGGACAACACTTGTCTTCCTCCCCCACCCACCTGTGCAAATTGCTAAGTACACCGCAGCTCAAAGCACGATGCCATATGCCAGTCACATCACAGAGATCCATTGTGACTTCTCTGAACATCAAAGAAAAGCCATTGCACATCTTCGTGCAAATACTGAGGGGGAGCGGTTGTGAAGGGGTTAAAAGATCAAGTTCTGCTATAAAGATAACAGGAACTGGAGAACATGCAGCAGATGTTCCATGTGGAGGCACTTAAGTTTACAGTCCCACCTGTGTCCATTTAATACCTTTAAAAGCAATCTCCTGCTCATTTGTGAAGGAGAATAGAAAAATCGATATTCCAATCTCCACATCTTCTCACAACATCCACATCCCACATGAGGAAAGGGAGGAGGGGATGGGATAAGCAGACAAGACAAGGGGGCTGAAGCTGAGATTTAAGGATGTGAATATACAGGGATTTATGCAAGCACACGTCACCATGTGGAAAGTCAGCCATTCTTTCACGTGCAAGGCAACTCATGCTCTGTGTTGGGAAGTAGCAGCCCATATTAGCATTTAAAGCATCTTGAGAGCAGGAAGAACAGGAACTAGTCATGTCTTAGAGTTTTACCTCCTTCTTTCTGTTTCCTTCCTTCTGGCTCTCATTCCTATTTCCCTTCCAAACAAACTAACTGTCTTCCGTTACATGAGTTGAATGACTTCAAAGTAGGGGAAAGGACTCAAAATAATTAGGTAACAATTTTATGGAAATATGGAACCAGAGAAATATAGAGTGAGACTGAGTATGATCCATTGCTTTATTAGACACCAGAGGGTCCACAAAGGAAAAGTTTGGGAATTTTTCAGTCAGAAGGGGGTAGATAAAGACTGAACCTTCTTATATAGCAAAGTGAGACCATCACAAAGCACAAATCTGCAAGAAAACAGACTTTAGTATTTGTGGAAGTACTTTTCTTCCAGATGTATGTGCAAGGTTTAAATAGATCTAGGGCTAGAGAAACAAAAACATCCAGTTACTAAGAGCAGTGAGTTTGTTTCTGTTCACACTGCAGTAAGGAGATGAAAACATACTTCCATTTTTTAGGCTTCCTGGTTACAAAGAGAAGCTTTCAAGCATGTCTCTGCATAGCTGATAGGAGATACATATCCATGTCCACCTGCAGCCTGGAACACTCCCAGGCTGATGAATCTCCCTGAACACATTTTTGCATCACTTCTGGTTGTTTTCAGCAAGCAACAAGGAAGAGGCAGAAGCGTATCTTGCAAGGAACTGGAATTGAGAGTTGGTGGAAAGAGAAGAGTAAAGAGATGGGACAGCTGCGATCTTAAAAGGGAGCAAATTGTTCAGCTGAGTGATGCTGATCTCGCTGTGAACTTCCACTGACATCACTGGGATACTGTTGTGCTGGAAAGTATGCAATTCGTATATTTATACTGTGACCCGTGAACCATAATTTAACATGGAATACAACCCTCTGCGCTAAATGACTTTGACACCCTGAGGCTACAGCAATTCAGAGAACAAAACAACTACTGTCTCCTGAGGCAGGCATGGTTCTTAAAAATATAACATTACACAGAAAACAAAGGTAGAATAGTTTCATAACTATGGACAACACACCTTAGCGCCTTGTCTTATCCCAGATGTCTCCTCACTGCTGGCTATCTGCCATTTACGAGAGTCTCCCATTTCAGGTCCTGGCACAACCTAAGTCACTCATCCTCATGACCTATCTCAAGGAGGATTTAAAACCAAGCAGTAGCTGGAGAGTAACCATGAGATGCCTGTTGGCAAAGGAGTCTGCCTCTCTAAGCAGCAGAGTGTTACACTAGCACTACAGAAATATTTATTCTATGTCTAGTGTTGCTATGTGCCTGATGACGTGTTGGGGGTGCGTCATTTTGTGTTTTTACACCTCAGTTTACCTACCTTCTTTTCCCTCCTCATGCAACCATCACTTAAAGAAAACACTTAGGATGTTTCATGTTTGAAAACTGCGATTTCAGAGTCATAGTTAGCACGGCGGTTGTTCCTTAATAGCCGAAGTTACAGTAGCAGATAGCTGCTAGCAAACAAGAAAACCTCTGGCTTTATCTATACAACTAGCTGCCTTATTTTCAAGTGCAGCATTGCTCTAACAGCAGTATGGCATGGTAGCTGCAATACACTGTGAATATAGTTCCTTTACAGTTCATGTTGCAGAGAAACTTGCTACCACCCTCTCTCCCCAGTCAGGTACATTTGAGGAAAATATTTGCAGGTCTGAAAGGAAGCACAGTTTGCAGTAAAATATTTGCAAAGAGTTCAGAGCTCCCCAGCAGAGAATAGCTTCTGTTTCAATATTAGCAGCAGCAGCTCTGACTGTGAAAGCACGGCAATGCCATAGGCAACATCCTCACCATACAGTTGCTACTTGCATAAGGGCTCAAGAGGCAGAACCGTGTGGCTTGACCTTCACATCCAGAAACCTGGTGAGGCCAGGAAGACACAGTCTTTTGTAATTCCAGACGAGCTGCCTTGAAAGCTCACATGTTCCTTTTTAAAAAAGTTTAATTTATCTCTAGAAGACATTACTCTTCCTATCAACAGTCCTACTCATTTGCCATACTTCTCCCAAGTGACAACTGCCAACCAGTGGAGCACTGAACTGGCCTTACAAAAGATGCAGGGGTGGGTTGAGTTTTTTCCCATTAACTTGTTCTGTGCTAGCCTGCCCTCTGCTATGAGCAAGCTGGGTGAGATGAGACCTTCCATACTCCTTGCAGGCAATTCTGGGGCCAATACTCATTGCTGATTTGGGTACAGGAGACTCCTGCAGCTCCAGGCAAACAGACCGGCTTTCCTGGCAGCTTGATCAGCTTTCCTATTCTCTCCACTCTCACCTTCAGATTTAATAATATTGGTCTCTTATTGTTTCCATTATATAACTATAATGCCCCTTTGTTTATTTTGCCTGTAATTCCATCTCTCTCCCCTACCAGGCCCAATGGCTTAAGCCAGGGAGTGTTGCCAAGGGTCTGAGTCTGCACTTTAGGGAAAAACCTTTTGCATGGTGGTGTCCCTAGCAAGGCTCCAGCCACCATGCCTTCCTCCAGAAGCCTGGGGGACCAAGCACAGTACCTCTGAGGTGCTGGCCCTACCTGGGTGACAAGGCTGTAGGAAGACAGGAAGCTCCTATGCTTCCCACGTTGTGCTTCAAGGATTTTAGTAATGCAGAGTGCTAGCAGGTTATTTGTTTATTAAATCTTTAGGGTTCAAGGACAGACCTCTTAAGGGACAGAGCAAAAGATGAGGTGGTCAGGAGCTCCTTTCAACAGGATTTGGGCCCTCACTTGCACCTACCTCTTTGGCATCTGTGGTGCCCTTTGGATGGTACCATGCACCTGGGGGCATGTGAAAGATCAAAAGTCCTGTGGTGAGCTAACGGGTCCTTAGGAAATCAGGGCACCTGGACAGGAATGCTTTTTTTCCATGAATAACCCATTGTCCCACTGATAGCTGCCTGGAAACAGGGGCTACCTCCTCAGACCCTTTTCATGTACTTTTTCATCTCTTTTGACTCTAATGTAGGAGCAAAGAGATCTCTGTTATGTTGAGCAAAGAATCTTTGAAAGCTAAAATCTTCCCACTTGGTTCCTGTCACAGTCTTTTCTGCTAAAAATAGCCCTGTAAGCCCAGTTATCAGGTGGTTCACCATCTGGAGAATGGACATTTACTGCACTCACTGAAACTTGCAGGGCTGGATTCTAATTCACAAAGTCCTTTGGTGCTTTGCCTTTAAAGACCTGTCTTTCCTTTGTTTCCACTCCCCCCACCTTTTTTTTACTAACTTGCTCCTTACTGGCATGCAAGTTACCATAAAAAACATTCTTAAATTGCTCTATACCTTAAATCTACACTTGTTTATGTTTTCTTCTCGATTGCTATTAGCCAAGAAATAATTCTCTGCCTTATCTGCAGCTGAAGCCAGAAAAAAGGCAGAGGCCAGAAGCCACAGTGAAGGATTTTTTTCTTTCCTTTTCTTTGTTGCGGTTACTATAACTCTATTTTATTTTTCCCTTTTTAAGATTAATAAAGATTACTGCAGTACTGAATTAAAATCTTTGCTGTAGTGTAAAATGTTTGTTTTTTCAAAAGTAGAGAAAACATTTTAAATGCTTTAAAAAGAGTTTTTTCCACTGACCACAAATGGAAACTGTTTTGAATTTGGGTTCTCTTTAGTAAAAAATTGGACTTTTGAAGTTGGTCAGGAGGGGTCCTTTGATGCCTCTTGTTTATTGTTGAGAAGAAGCAAAACGGAAGGAAGCAGAATTTCTTGCTATATTCCTGTTTATATTCCTGTTTTCTTTTGGGACAACATTTGAGCAACTTGAAGTAGAGTAACTTGTGTCCTCAAAGCAGAATATCTGCTGGGAGAGCAAAAGGAGGGTCTACTGAATGAATCCAGTTCTATGCCCAGGTTTGCTGTCTAGACTTGCACTGAAGAATGGTAGATTTATGGATGATGGAGAATGTAGCAGTTAGCTTTGCTGAGTGCAAAGACAGCCTCAGTGCTAGTATGAATGCTTATACAATAGTGGTTGCAAACTTGCGTGTAGCATCTAGCACATTAATTACAGTTTCACTGGGAATAGGAATGCCAGAATCCTCCAACACAGACAGTTCCTCTCTGACTCTGTAAGGTTAAAAAAAATGGTGATTGCCTCTGGCAGTACAGCATTCACGAAATCAAATGCATATGTTCTATATATGTAGTGCTACACATTTACCACTGTTCTATAAAAGTGCATCTGTGCCTCATCTTGGATCACATGTCATCAGCTTTCTATGGCATTTACTGGCAGGATACCATTAGAAAGAAAATTCACAGTATAATTAAGAAAACATACACTTCTTACTGCCCGTCATTTATCTCCGTATCTCTAATAAAAACCGGATCTGTAACATCTGAATTCCCTTAAATAATATGAACTAGCATGTGGCCATATTGCTGGTTACCAGGCTGAGAAGCGATGAGTGTTTTCTGCTCTTGCGGCCGACCTTACCTGGCATGCCATGTGCCAATGGATCACGCCATTTGCATTGTAGAAGGCAGAAGGAGTCTGAAGTGGTAATTAAACTCTCCATCGCCTTGCAAGTTTTATTACTGTAGATATCCAGCGTCTGATTCTCCCTGCAGGTTAACAATGTGCTGGGGAGAGCAGTTAATTTCAACAAAGCTGCAGATTTACACTTGTAAAGGAGAAGAGTGATGCTGTCAGTGGTAATGATATAGACTGAAGAAAGGTAAATCTTCTTTGTTCTCAAATTGGCTCCAGAAAACTGTAGCTCTAAATGTCTACTCTAAACGTGAGATTGCAGTGGTTTATGGTTGTGTAAAGTAACTTAAATATTTAAAACAGCCTCTGCCAAGCAAAACAGGATGCATAAAAGACCCTATCTTGTTTCAGGCAACAGGGATTTCTTTCCTCTTGGTGCTGTCTGTCTGTTTATTTGTTTGAAATAAAAAAACTGAAACTGCTAACCGGGAGAGAGAGAAACCCAACAGGGAGACTTCTTCCAGTTGAAGTAAACTTGCAAAATGGGCTCAGATGAAGTGTCCCTAGTAATTCTTCTTGCTCCACTTGCAAAGTCCTCATTGTTTCCTCCTTCCTGCAAGCTACATCTGGAAGATACAGAGGAGAGCTGGCTGGGACAGTAGAGAACTCACTTCAGAGGCTTTGAGATGTCTATCTACCCATTCTACCTGCTGTTAACTTTTGTTTGCCATAGAATGTTGAATGCTATAGAGGATTCAGATTTTTGTCAGACATTAGAGAAACTAGGACTAAATCTAGTTTACAAAGCCTCAAGAATGTCAGAACCTACCATGAAACAGAATTTCCTATTAGAATGTATTCATTCATATTTGACAGGAAATTTTGTTATAAATGAGCAACGACTCTTTCCTGTTTCATAATTCTATTTTTGCTGTGATTCCACTGCATGGTAATCTGTACTTGAGACTGCAGTCTTTAATATGCTGCTGAGGTCCTTCTTCAATGGAAAGGCGTTTAATTTCATTAACCCCACTTCTTAATGAGAATCTTAGGGTGTATCTACACTGCACAGTAGGTGCTGATCTTCTACGGACTGCCTTTGCATACAAAGCAAAGTAGCTTCATCAGTTTTGCACACATTCTGTAATGATTAGGTCTGTGGAGAAGCAGAACATATCATTGAGGCTGCACAGGTAGGACGATGCTTATTGTAGGTCTGTACTCTTCTCAGGATCTAAACTGGTACCACTCCAAAGCCCTGCACTGTACAACATGGACACAACAGTCCAGGTTGGTTTTTTTGGGTTTAGAACATTATGTGACTGAGATGCATTGTCAAATTAGTGAGCCAAAATTTAAGGGCTGAAAAGGACATCTAGATAGGGATCTGAATGGAGCTTCAATTTGAGATCCTGTGATTCTGAGTGAAAAGCCTTTTGTCTCTTTCTTTTCCTTCCTCTCTCCCCCAGCCAAATAGTACCATCAAATTAGGACATTTTCCAGCAAAATGCAGGGTCTGGATCCCTTCAGTAGAGAGAAGTATTGAACCAAGATCATTCAGTCAGACTCTAAATAAAAAGAAGTTTGAAGTATTTTCCTACAATAACTGTTTCCAGACCCAGGAGCTGAAGCGGGTAGAGCTACTTCGATGTCACATAGCACAGCAAGCTGACACAGTGGACTCTATACCACCTGCACATGTGCTTTATTTATGCTCACTTTTCAATATAATCTTGAACAGGTTTCTGAACATGCACAGTGAATGAGGCCAAAAGATATGGAGCAACAAGTTCTCTCATAAATGGTATGGGTGTGTAATAAAAATATGTGCTCATTCACTAAGGCTTTTAAGGGAAGATGCAGATTGAAATTATGTCTTTCAAAAAAGTATTCAGTCAGATCTGCTCATCCTCAGTTGCATTGTGTTTGTTGTTTTTAAAAGCTAAATTTGTAGTGATAGACACAGCAAATACATAAAATATGAGAGTATTTGCCCTATTTTTATAGCAATATGTTTCTGTCATTTATCTAACATTACAAATATACACCAAGGACATCCAGAATGAAGAATTAAGGACAAAAGGCCAAGATGAGATCTCAAATCCTCTGAGCACTGGAAATGTAGCAAACATGTAGCATGTACTGACAAATGTAGCTCATATATTCACAGCCTTGAGTACTTTGCATCTCCAGTAATTCAGGTAAATTGTGCAAATATCATTAAACAATGGTACCATACTGGCCACTTTAGTGTCTTGTTATTCAGTCTAGGAAATGTCTGTGAGATAGGTCATTGTCTTATAGTTACTGTAAGAGTGTGCATAGAAATGTAGCTGATTTTTAGGTGTAGCAAAGTCTAGTTTTCAAATGAGTAGCTGGATTTTCACATTTATAAATCCAGACAGTAAAGATGCCATTTTCAAGGAGTCATATGGAGTTTTGCACATCAGCCACTGTTTGATAGTAACCAGAATAGCATGAATAGCATGAGCCTGCATTTACTTGAAACTAGGCCGTTTGGCTACTTGACCTATTTTTATTTACTTTCCATCCTTTTATATCCCTCAGAACCTCACATTAAGAGCTGATGGATCCAAATACTGCTGTGTTTATTCCATTTTTTTCTCCAGCAGAAGTAACTTGTAGTCATTGAGTGACCAAGAGGTTTGTCAATCAAAGACATTTCTTTCCCTTTTTTCCTAAAAATATATTTCAGTGTTAATGTCACATTTACATGACACTTCGGATCATATTGCTGTTGTAGGGTCACTTTTTTCAACCTGAAGTTAGTGTTTAATATTAAATAGGCAGCAGTGGGGCAAATCAGTCCAGTGCGTAGCCTGTTCCATGAGAAAATGTTTGGCAGCCCAGGGGGAAGATCTAGCTATTGGCTAAACCCCTCCTTTACAAGCTGTCAGGAAGCAGCCCTAATCAGGGACAGCTGACCTGGGATGACAGTTCTCTTCCACAGTCATTTGTGTGGTTCCAGGATCTTGTGTTTGTTCCACCTTGGCACAAAGAAGAAAACCTTTTGTACTTCTTAATGCCAGTCAGACTCTGACAAACTCAGAGTAATGTTTTCCAGCCCCTCAGCTCCAAATCCAGAAAACTAAGAACTGTAACGGGGTTCTTTTGCATCTCAGGTTAGTAGCCTTACTGACTAGCAAGTCCGTCCCTGTTTTCCCTGCTTTCGCCTTGCTTCCTGGAGCCATCTTTTCAGGTGAAACTCAACACTTCTCCAACACATCTTAGAGTGTGTCTTCAAGGCCAAAGCTTTTGACAAACTTTAATAAAAATGAAATTATAAGTATAAATTTAACAATTTTACCAAACAAAAAATGCCCTTTTAAGATTAATATTGTAAATTCAGTTACAAAAAAGTTATGGTACCAACATAGCAGAGGTAAACTTTGGAGCTCCCAGAAAGCTTCCCACCCATTTAATAAAAAAATCAATTGAGTTTGTGTCAGTTGACACCTTGGATCTAAAAAAAAAAAAAAGGCAGCAAATCAGTACTATTATTACAGTTGCTTCATCGGCTTTTCTCAGTCTTTGGGTATAGGAGACACGATCTTTACTGAGTTTGATTTTACTAAGAAGAGCTAAGTTAAGAAGGCAGAATTTGAATATGCATTTAAGCTGATGATGGAAGATCTGAGGCCTTTGCTTCAGAGGACAGATTGTGTATTTTTTCACTGACATAATGTTTGTTTTACCTGTGCTTTGCACCTGGACACAATAGTGTAATAGAAAAATAAAGACAGCAGCTGAGGCAGCTTGTGAAATGATAATCAAAGCTGTTACTTGCTATTGAAATAAGCAATAAAATGGTTAGGATATGATCTTTTAAAAGGTGACAGAATACTAGTCAGAATTTTTTATTGGAAAGGCAATAACTAGGAAAATTTAAAAACTAGTGGGAGATTAAAAATTCACTTGGAGAAATGTAAAATTAATACACTATATGAACTGAAAAAATTAGATGGAATTTTATTTCCAATGTGATTTTTAAAAAATTTTTCATTTCTGTTTTAGCTACGACAGAGAGGATGCAGTAAATGAATCCAATTAGTTTGGTAATACATGAAAATGAGCAGAGAAATTTGCCTACAGTGATGGATTGAGAGAGCAAAGATAAGATTACCAGTACAAAAGAAAAATAATTTTATCCACTATCAAGAAATTAAATGTTTTGCATATTTTGAGAAATAGCTGATCAGACAGATATGACATTTACTCTGAATGTTAAAAGATAAAGTTTGCCAAAATGAAATCACAAGTGTCTGAAACTACTAATACACAGGAGAGAAATCTAAATAATCAACTAATACATAATAGCATTCAACTAAAGTGAAATACCCTAATCTTTTCCCAAAAAATCTGACATGGTGAACATTCAGTGATATGTAATAATTGTCATTTTGGTCTACTTTATTAATGAAAGTGATGGTTTCAGTCTGAAACTGATATTTTTAGAACAAAAAACGTTCTGTATAGCTGGGTGGGTCTTTTTGCTTTTTTATTCTGCCCCCTTCCCTAATGAGGCAGAACACCACTATAAAACACCTTTGGAATAATCTTTATCATAAATGTTGTCCATATGGAAATTCAGAGTATGAAGAAATATATGAAAGAGATAAGATGCAATCACATAACGACGGGGGAATTCAGATGGGAAGGGGCCTCAGGAGGTCTCTAGTCCAACCTCCTGCTCAGAACAGGAGCAGCCCAGAGGTCAGACCAGGTAGCTTGGCGCTTTTTCCAGTTAGGTCTTAAAAACCTCCAAGAACAGAGACAACACAACTTCTCCAGGCAATGTGCTCCACTCTCCAACTGCTGTCCTTATATCCAATTACTACTTACATTCAGTTTGTTTCAGTGTGCGCTTGTTGCCTTTTATTCTCCCACTACACAGTACTGTGAAGAGCCTATTTCTCGTTCTTTCAGCATACCTAGGTCCTTCTGAAAGGCAGCCCTGCCCTTCAGCATATTGACTGATATCCCAGTTTGGTGCCATCTGCAAGCTTGATGAAGGATCTGTCCTTTCACTTCCTCCACATCATTGATAATGACACTAAAAAGGATGGGTACTTACACACTTGTAACTGACTTCCAGGTAGGCTATAACCCATTAACCTCTACCCCTGGAGCATGATGATCTAGTGTCGCAGAATTCCATCCCATTCAGGTATATTCTGACCTAGATGCAAGCAATGTTCTGAAAACAAGATGACTTCCTTAACAAAAATAATTTTAGTTGTAATCTGAATAAATAGAATGGGGAAAAATTGCTTGGTCTATTCTTGTCCTGGAAACATTTTAAAAGGAACTCTTTTAAACAGTGTTCTCACTAGCAGGATGTATCTCTGGCCAGCATATACAGGGACGGTCTGTGTTATAAATGATTCTACAGAACAGTGCTATTGAGCATGCTGAGAAACTTGAGTTGGCATTCTGGTAGCAAGATCCTTCCAGCACAAGTATAAAAAGGGCCAAAATCGTCAGCAACTAGCTGTATAATGCATCACCAGCAAGTTCTTGTAGAACACACTCTACAACCGTTCTCTCAAGGAAAAGAAATCATTCTAATGTGCAATGTAAATGTTTCTATCAAAGTAACTATCACTAATGTTGGTAACATGCACTCCGGTTTCAGAAACTTCCGTAGCATTTAAGCCTACAAGATCTGGTTTGTCAGCTAAGTTCTATTAGTTTTTCTGCAAGGAGAATAAATACTACAGAAGAATATAATTGTAGAAAAATAAATTGAAATCAGCTGTTACTTCTCAAAAATCATAGTTTTCCCTCTTTCTTCTAAATTTTTCTCAAAATGCTCTAAGTGCATAGTGACCTTGATATATATATAACAATTACTCTTTATTAGTGATTTCCGTAAGACAAAATAGATGTAGTAGGATGCTGAAAAGATCTGCAGACTGCAATAAGAAGACTGCATAAAGACCTTCTCAGAACAATGAATTTCCTAAGTGAAAAAAAAAACCTTCAGTCTACATATTTTCTTTAATTGAATCCATATGTAAGTAGACCTTTAAATAAATAAGTGAAGATGATGCATGGTTTGCTGTGGGAATGTTAGACCACTGACTGAAGATTAGTGCTGCCTAGATTGCCTTTTCTACTGTCTTTGCCTGGAAACGTCAACATGACTTTTTAAGTAGAGAGGGTTGTTAAATTGCATTAAATAGCTACTGATAAAAAAAATAAAATGCAGTCTTCAGAATCTGCTGACTGTAGGGACTACATCTCTGTTGACTACAATGGCTGCTTAAACAGCTTCAGCTGCCAAAATTCAAACATGTATCGCCATTTCAGAAACTGAAGTGGATCCAAAATATTTGCACAGGGCTGGCAAATGACTAATGTTGAGAAAAAACATTTTTTTTTTCCATGAAATAGTTAGTTATCTGGTCAGTGTAGCTTAGAGTCACTTATATCAACAGTGAAGAATCATGCTTTATCAGCACAGTGACAACAAATAAATATTTCACTCTAGAAAATAAATTGTAGATTTAGAAAGAAAGATTAAAGTTTCTTATCTTTACCTTTATTTTTCCTGCCATTCTTGTGGTACACAGATGGCTGTATATTGGGAAACACCTTTAGGAAGCTGTTTTTGAATGTTTTGGTAGCTTGCAGAGTGAGTTTAGGAGAGCTTTCTGTTTATCAAAAAACTGTTCTGGAAAACATTTTTGTAATCAACACATAAATAAACACTTTGCTAATTAAAACAAATGTATAAGTATTTGTAAAAGAAGTACATTACATTTAAGCAGCTGACTACTTTAGCTTACAAATAGAATATTTGATGATGTTAAAAATACTGCATAAGCCCACTCTGCAGTGGTAATGAAGGGATTCCTTCACACAACCAGTATAAACATCAGACGAAATAAAACAGTTCCTCTGCAATGACCGCTTGGATAAAATGTCATCTCTGAATATTTTGTTAAACTTCAATATTTTTTTTGTGAGAAAGGATGTCTGCCTGTCAGTCTTTTTGTCTTTCTTAAAGCACTACTTAGATTCACAGAGTCTTTCCATTTGTTTATTTTTAAGACATTTTGGCCTGCTATTAAGTAAGTCTTGCAGAAGGCAATAAACACCCAGCACTGAACTAACAAAAAGAGTTCTCAAAACATGAGGATAGCTTTCACAGTATCTGAACACTTTGTTGCATAGTGGAGGAAATATTTGCTCAGTGTCTGGATGGATTATTTCAGTCTTAAGAATCTTTCAGTATTTTCAAACCTTTTCTTGATTTCTCCTCTTCTCATTTCATGCCAGGGATATTTTAGTTTTCTCTACCTGGAAACTTCTCCTGGAAGTTTTCAGAAATTACTCTCTCGATTGTATTTTCTTTCTAATTCTGACACTTATTTCTTGCTTTTCTTCTCTCTTTACTTAATGATTGTCTTTTTCCTTTCTCTTCTTTATACTCCAATTTTACAGGAAGGGGGAAGGGGAAGGAAAAGGGGAAGGGAAAGGGGAAAGGGAAGGGGAAAAAGGAAGAATCTGTAGCCTTGTGTTAGACCCATGCAGTGCAATGCCTGGTTGCTGTTATGTGAGGAGTGATGCAGCATCTAGTTTTGTAAAATTTCCTCATCACTACCACAGCTGCTCTCTGTGCTACAGACAGCTCTTTTCTGTGTTGGTTAATAAATAAGGTGAATATAACCATGAGGTTATTTAGTACTGTTTTTCTCTGGTGTGATAAATCACTCTTCCACAAACAGTCTATTATAAAAGAAAAAAAAATCACATTTTCATCCATCACTGAAGATTTCTGTTAAGGATAGATATAGAGGAGGTGAAATAACTGAAAAGAATGTATGAAGAAGATAATCATATCTTAATGCAGAAATTCCATTCTAAGTCGAATATTGATTGCCATAGGTGAAACAGGAAAGGTAAACATTCCAGCTAGGATCTGATATGTCTTCCTTTCTATGCTGATAGTTTGGAGTAGAACAAAGCATGCACTTAGGGGAAGTTTCCACGGATCCATGGAAGTGAAGAGCCCAACCCACAAAACATCACAAAACAAACCCAAAAGAATTGGGGCTTGCTGATTTCTATTTATTGGGAAAAAATAATTCACTATTTTCTCTTGCATTCAACCATCTACACTCATCAGTCCTGCACATGGGAACAGGATGGGCCATAGGTGCATTTAGAGAGCCAGCATCAGTAGTTATCTAGCAGAGTATACATTGCACAGTAGGGCAACAACATAAGAGTATAACCAAAACTAAGAGAGGAATTTTTTCATGTGCTTCTTTTACATCCCATCTTTTCAGAGACAGCCACGATATTTATGGTCTGTACAGCCTAAATCAGCCCAAATCCGAATAAGCTATCCAGATTTTCAACTTTCACAAAACAGAGCCTTGTATTTGTTTCTCAGTATTAAGTCCATATTAAGAAGTGGTATTTACCTCCCAGATGAACAGTGCTGAGTTTTTGGCTTCTGGTTATATATATGTGTATATTTATCCACCATCTCACATGTCATAGCCATGGAAGCTATAAACTTTGTGCTGATTTGTGAGATTCTCATATATGTACTACATAGAAGAAAAGATAATTAGATTACTTGAGGTTTTGTTTTTATTGAAATCTTGACTTTACGTCTTTAGAAGTCAAAGAGAAATTTCCCTTTGACAGCACAGAACAAGATCAAATCCCTGGAATATTTTATTCTCCTTGTTCTTAATAAGAGGCTTCTCTGTTATAGACAATATATATTTTTTATTATTATCTAGAGCTTATTTTGTTTGCATTGTACAAATAGTTCCAGATCCCTATCCTTTGGTATATTAAAAATACTACATTTCCTCCCACTGAAGAGCACGTGAAAGCTGGGATGACTCTTTAAAGAGACCGGGAAATTTTTAACTCTCTTCAAATGCTACTATTACAATTATTCTACTAATACCCTATGTAAAAGGTTTCCCTGAGCAACTAAGCAAATTGCTCATTATGACAATAAATCAGGGCTGATTTATTGTAGGATATATTATCCACCTGTCTGCCAACTTAATTTCAATAACTCAAAAGTAAAGGCACCATTGTAACAGGCAGATAATAGAAATAGGTTTTTAATATATTAATCTTATTTTTAAAAGGCATTTATCCTCTTTAGGACAGATTATAATTTTCATTCACTGGAAAGAATTTCAGCACCAATAGTTTAGACAATCACTCCTCTCATGGAAGTCTGCTTCCTACATTTACTTTTCAGAGAGTAAACTCATATTCACTTCCTTTGTTTAAACAGAAACTTGGCAACACATCCAATTTCTGTAGGACAGATTAACTAACCTGCTAAGGGGAATGCCTTGCAAAATCAAAACAGACCTAAAAATATCATGAGCAAACATACCTGCTGATAGAGAATTATATCTAACTGCAGGAAAGACCTCCAATTTGTCCAGTGTTGTCATGACATAACATCGCGTAGCTCTAGAAACAATAGTTCAGCAGCAAGAATTGTATCTCTTCGAATACATGATGATGTTCTGCAACCCAGAGATTTCATTCAGGGGTTTCTACATCCTTCTCTGTAAATACTGGCACTATAAAATATCGTATGGGAAGATAAAATATGCACAAACAGGAAAATACTTCTTTTCAATTTGTAGAAGGAATCCTTCTAGAAGTCATTGGAGAGCCATCATTCAATCTATAGAGAATGCTAACATGTGAAGAAGCATGTTATTAACATTCTAAGAGTAAAAGCACTGACTCTACTCTTTTCAACCACTATGAAATTAGGTTATTTTTGAAAAGCTCTACAGATTCAAAAAACATGAGAATCTTTCAATTTTATTGAGTATACCTGTGTTCCTGTATGACAACATTGAATAAACATAACAAATTAAACTGAATTTGTAAATCATTGATGATCTAAGGAACCTCGAGTTTTTCAAAGAATTTTTTTATGTGGAACATCACTAATTATTACTTCTAGGGATGGACAGTTCTGAATTAAATATTTTTAAGTTATTTTATAACTTGGGTAGGAAGGCTCTGAAGAGGGACCTAAATAGGCTGAATCAATGGGCTGAGGCCAATGCTATGAGGTTCAACAAGGCCAAGTGCCAGGTCCTGCACTTCGGTCACAATAATCCCATGCAGCGCTACAGGCTTGGGGATGAGTGGCTGGAAAGCTGCCAGGCAGAAAAGGACCTGGGGGTCCTGGTGGACAGCAGGACGACCATGAGCCAGCGATGTGCCCTTGTGGCCAAGGCCAATGGCATCCTGGGGTGTATCAGAAGGGGTGTGGTGAGTAGGTCGAGAGGGGTTCTCCTTCCCCTCTACCCTGCCCTGGTGAGACCGCATTTGGAATATTGTGTTCAATTCTGGGCCCCTCAGTTCAAGAAGGACAGGGAATTGCTTGAAGGAGTCCAGCACAGAGCCACAAAGATGATGGAGGGAGTGGAGCATCTCCCTTCTGAGGAGCAGCTGAGGGAGCTGGGTCTCTTTAGATTGAAGAAAAGGAGACTGAGGGGTGACCTCATTACTGTTTATAAATTTGTAAAGGGCGAGTGTCAGGAGGAAGGAGCCAGGCTCTTCTCTGTGTTGTTCAATGATAGGACAACAGGTGTCTCCATCCTTTACTGAGTGCTTGAGCAAATTTCTTCTGGTGCATGATGGTTATTTTTTTCATCTCTATAGTTTCTACAAGAGTATTTTTTGCTGTGGAAGAAATATGTTACATTATGAGAAGAGTTTGTAGAAGGTCCAGGAATTCTGAAGGTTTTGGTTTTGAAAGCCTTTACTGTGTGGGTCATAGAAATGCTGGTGGGTCTTTCATATGGCATGCACCTGTTCACGAGTTTGTTGCTGATATTGCAGTTTGCAAAGTTGGGGTTCTGTTTGAAGACAAAGAAGAGAGATTTGGGGGTTTAGGATCCTATACTTACGTAGACTGTAATAAGGACTGTGAAAATGAGAATATGTAAGGGTGTGTATGATTGTCCTTTTAAGAAAGGAGGGGGGCAGCAACACCTCAAGAAATGAGAGATACAGAAGACTAAGATGAAAACTGACAGATGCAGAAGACAGTGAAAGTCTGTATATGGACTTTTTCAACTAGCAGAATCACCTGCCTATACTGGGATTTGTGTTAAATTCATTGGACTGAAAATAAATCTTAGGAAATTAAAACCGAATAAATGTTCCCTTTCTTTATGACTTTTGGTTTAAAACAGATTTCTGCAATTGCAAAATCCCTCCTCACCCTCCGGACTTCCACTTGGGATTATTTGATGCATAGCTGTAGTCAGTCATTTTCCTTTAAGACAGATTTTGCTGGATATGCTTCAATTTAACAAAGAAATATTTCCATTCCTTTCATGAATCAGCAGCTGTTGCTGTTCCTGACAGCTGACTTAGTCAGGCTGAAGTACAAGCGTGCATTCATTGGATGATACTTCATTTGTTAAATCAGTCATATTGATGAGTAATATCTCACATGCAATCCAGAAAAAATAAAATCAGCAAACAAACTGGCAGTGGCAATGCAAGCTGTGAGCTGGACTCACCAAAGCTGATTACAGGAAATGAGAGGTGCCGGCTCTGAGCACACCCAGGGACCTGAGATAGGGAGCAGGAGGGGTACTGAGACCAAGAATCTGTATATGGAATTGATTGCCAGAAATTCAATAAACAAGCAATGCCTAACTTAAAATCAAAGCTTGTTG
>NW_010177154.1:0-11746 GCF_000695765.1 Mesitornis unicolor | reverse complement strand
GTCTTTTTTCCCCCCCCCCCCCCCCCCCCACTTACAGAAAATTCTGTTATACTGAAATTTTCTATGGCTCTGCTTCAGTAAAAGAAAACATTCAGGGTTCACAAAGCCAGGTGCTGGGGGCAGCTATGGAAAACGCGAGCAATAGAGTTCTACAGAGACTTGCAAGATGGAGCCTGGAGGAAAAATTACTCATTGGCTGGACAGTGGACATCACTTTCTTCGTACACCACATCTTTGACCCTCCTCCCACCATTCTTCTATGCAGGTGTCCAACACTGCATCTGAGCCATCTTCAGAGCTCACAAGCATTTGTTATGTCCAAATGTTATGTCCACGTGCAAATAAAAAGCCCTGCTTTCGCTCAGAAATCTTGGATAACATGTAAAATATGTCCCACCCTCCCTCAATTATTTTTCTTAATCTGGCTTCCTAGGGAGTTGCAGGCATGCTACCCTCACTGTCTATGATAGATATGCTTTTCCTCTCTCTGCCTGTGACTTTAGAAGACATTGGCTAAGATAAGTTATTCTCCTAAATTTCATGAGAACATTAGTTCCTACAGCACAATCTTTATTAGATACAAGAGAGTACATTTACGAGGAAGCTATATGATTACAGCTGTACAGAGACTTGCACCTTACTGTAGAAGAGTCAAAGGACAAGACATAAATTCATAAGAAAGGAGGCTTCCTCAGTTTTTATGCTCATGAAAACTACATTTTTAATCTGGAGACTCACTGAGATAGAAGAAAGAACTCTGAAGACAGCAAGCAGATGTAAGTGTTGAATATATTTTACAAAACCCCAACAGATCTAATGGGATTTTCAAGAGTTCAAAACTCAAGAATTCCTATCAGCTGCAGTAGCAGCAATTAATTCAATGTTAAATGCATCTGAACCCCTAGTCCAGACTGCTTTGCCAAGCTGAAGTTGTATATTGCAGCTCATGGACATGAATGCAGAAGTTCTTTTCTGTAGGTATCTCCACCCATCTTAGTCATGCAGTATGAGTAAAGACACCTGTAGCTGAATGTAAATAAGGCCATCTGATAAGGCCACATGTGACAGGAATTTTTAAACACTGGAATGGTGGCCTCACAACGTTGCTTTGAAGAGTTGGACTCTGGTGTTTAACAGCCACAGCTTCACTGTGTTATAACTCCTTCTGGATTGTGATAAGTAACGCACTTGCCAAAGTATTTCTGGCCAACATCTCCAGTTTGGCACAGTGTGGTAGGGGAAATTTGACTGTCTTTCCAGAGGCAGAGCTCCCTCCACCTGGAGCAGCAGCAATGAAACATAAAGGATTAGTCCACTTTTCAATGCATTATGTGCAGTGTTTGCATTTTCTGAATGTTCAGCTTTCAGATGAAACCAATTGCCTGTTGCTGGGAAAGAGGCTAACTGTACCCATCCGATCAACCAGTAGCCTAGGAAAATCACCCTGCCTCCCTTAGGCTTATAAAGTGCAGGCAGACTCAAAGCAAACTCTTCCCCATTCTTCCCGGGCAAGCGTGTCCAGTCTCAGATTTAATCAAAGTGTTAATCCTAGGAGATTTACACAGTAAGATACCGTTTTCAGCTTTGAACATGAAACTACTAAGTGCCACAAACACCCATTGCCAGTAATATGTTCCCCAGGGATCCTCAAAGAAGCACACACTGAGGAATGAATGGGCTAATTATTGCCCTCGGTCACACCTATGCAAGCCCTGCTAATTCAGATAACTGAGCACCTCAAACCAGGGCACCAGGAGTGAGAGTGGCTGGAAAATGTTAATGTGATGGATAGCACTACAAATATTTAAAGGAAAAGCTTGGAGTGTTCAGATCCTTTAGACAGAACCTGCCAGATGCTCGTTGGAATAAAATTTGCTAAAAAATCAATGTTCATTAATGGTAACAGAAAAGTTACTACTTGGAAACAGGATTTATATGCAAGGCTCAGTTACCTATGCAGTGTGAAGAAATGGAAATGTGCAATGTACTTCATCTTACGATGAAGGAACACATATCTTAATAAAATGGAAGCCAAGTCTTGCATCCCATTCAGAGCTTGCCCCATACTGTCATATAATGCGAGCTATATCTCATGTCCTCAGACCATCTCTGCTGAAGGCTCACTGGTATGATTTCATCTGCTTTCCTGTGGGTTGGTTTTCCTGACTTGCGTTGGAGCAGGACCTAAGCTTCTCTAAGCCCTGGGCCTGTGTATGAAATTATTTCTTGTGAACAGTGTGGTGGAAGAAATGCAGCCCGTTCTCCCATGCAGGGGTTGCTGTGCTCTATTAATTCTACCTGAGCCTAGATAAGTCATCCTGACGATTTTTTGCTGAGAACAAATAACCAGATAACTTTTCACTATCATTTTTTATTTAATCTCTTTATTTTTCCTAGAGAGACTCAAAAATGGCAAAATTAAGATTCAGAGAGAGGAGGAAGCAGGGCCATCATGGGCAAAAACTGCCGTGAGTTGGCAAAACTTGCCCATGCCTCAAAACATGCTGTAACTGGAAGTGGGAGGTAAAGAAAAGAGGGTTTTGATCACATTGCTGATCTCCTCAGCCAAGTGGTCACTCATGTCACTTCTACAAAGAGTAAGAGCTCTCTGCTGCTGCTAAAATGCATGGCTCCCTGTTTCAGGTGAGTACAGAATTTTTAGTATGTAGCTCTCTGTTTTGACTGTGAAAAATATTACCTGTTAATTACTCAGTGCACAAAAGTATAGCATAGCTTATTCATATGCCTAAACTATTTCCTAGTGAAGTGTAGGTTACAGTCACATATTCCTAATATGTTTTTTAAAAGTTAATAGCCAGAACTATTGTGGTTTTTATATTGAAGTGATGACTGTCATTCCAAATCAAGAAAATCAAGAACTGCTTTAAAGAAAGCATTATCACTTCAGTTTATTTATTAAACTACTTTTTCTTTTAGTTTCTTGATACTAATAGAGCTTCAGCCCTTTAAAGACTTCTGGTGGTGTTGCTGTTTTTAATGTAAACTATCAAATATTCTCTCTGACTCTATATAGCTCACTGTACCAATGTCCTTATTAGAAGAAGCAAATTTTAACTGAGGCTGTGTCTCTGCTAGTCAACAATACGGAGACACAGACTGGAGCACTGGTTCGCAAGCATCCACGCTGCTTACAATGCTCCTTGAGCAGTTTTGGGGGCTGCCAGCTAGCAGTTCAGCTGTCCAGAGGCAAACTGTGCCAGGCTACTTGGCCCCAGGGCCACAGACTGTTTCCCTGACCTGTTTCATTTAGGGGTATAGATGCAGCTTAAGATTACATACTTCATTTGTGTCTTTTGACTTACATGAAATGTTTATCATTTGTATATGAAAAAACAGAGGCTGAATAGAGGCTTTCTGATCATCTCAACATCTATGACTATTTTGTCAAGCTAATGCAAATTTCTATTTGCATGCTTATGTATTTTGAATACTTTGAATTCTTCAGAACATTATGAAGAAACAAAGAGACAGAGAGACAAAGAAAAAAATCCCAAACTGTAGCATTTAACTCCAGATCTCATTGTGTGTGCAACACTTATAACCTGCTTTGCTTTAGCATTGAATATGTAGGCCATACTCATTTTCATAATGAAATACTGCCAGAAGTCTGAATTCCTTTCAAATGCTATCTCTGCGGAAAGAAAATTTTCAAAATAAAATTTTTTTGTAAAAGCACACTTACCTACCTTAAATTTCTATTAAATGCCAGATGCTATTTTGAATGTTAAAAGTAATAATTTTAATTTTACATTTCAAAATTTCTTTTTTTTTTCTGTTATTCATACATACATATATGAAAGTGATAATAAAAAGCCAAAAAAAAATGGGACAAAATGTAATTCACTTGGAAACATTTTTTTCAAAGCTCCAGAGTAATTTATCTTCATTGCAATGCAAAATTGAAGTGATTTGGAATTGTGATATTTTCTCATGGAATAGAAATGCTCAGCTTTGACCAGCTCTTCTAGGAATTTCAGAATCACAGGGAAAAATGTTGAAATTACTATTTAAGGGGGAAACTATGTGTTAAGTTTTGAAGTCTTGTTTATATTCTTAAAAAAACCCGACTCCTTAATAGCAGCAACACACACAAAGATCTATATCCAAAATATCTCCTAGTTTTGAGGGCTTGAAACACAGCTCTAGCCAAGTGAGGTTACTGATGGGCAGTTTCTCCTTTTGCACTCAGAAATGGAAGGATCAGAATTAATGACTGCTTTGGAAAATCTGGTCTGAATCATTAAGAAAGTGATGGTATTTATCTCAGTGTGCTGCTGACTGTTTCCCCCTCAGCTTCCAGAGGTGTCAAGTCAGTCTCCTAAACTGTCAAATCAAATCCCGCTGACTGGTTGCCATGCCAGATATTAGCAACTTAATTATAACAACTAAACTTAGTACGTGACTAGTGAAATACACACTTTCAGAACTTGACACATGCTCCACAGAAAACAATAAATAAAGCCAAACACATGCTTTCTATTTGTCAGTAATAAAAGAAGTGCTTGTTGCAATCCAGATATCAAGTGACAGTGCCAAACCCCCCTTCAGTAATACGCATCCATTCTCCAAAAACCTTAAAGCTACACTAGCAAATGTGCCCAGTGTCACACCACTATACAGTTTACTAACTAGGTGATGCTTCATTATTCATTATGTATAAATATTTTTTGTTGTTTTTTTCTTTTTGAAAGAAAAGAACTGCAGCTTCAAAATGCAATCAGAGTTTCCTTTAGCACTCTGTTAAAAACTAACAAGCCAATTTATTTTTTAGTAGGACTTCACTGACTTTGGTGAAGTTAAACACTGGACCTTGTTGGCCCACCAAGGCGAGTGGAAAATACTTGCAGTAGAATTTAAGAGACACGTACACATCTGATTCACTTCCATTGCCGCTCACTATTTGGTCACTGAAAGGTTCACTGCAATTTGCAGAAAAAAAATCCATGGGTTAAGCCCAAGTCCAAGCAGATCTGAGCCAATTCATTTTTTCATCTTGTTTCAGGTGAAGTTAATTTGAGATATAGTATTGAAAAAAATGTGCTAATTCAAGGAGTATCAAAAGCTCCACATACAGCTTTATTAAAAAAAATCTCAGTTGAACTCTTGTAAACTAAATAGGCTTGTTTCCCTGCATTGTAATTAGTAATTTTTAATGAGGCAAATTATATAGAAGTAATAGTATCCACAAGGACAAAAAGAAGACCAGTAAAGTGAAGACTAATGAAGTGTCGTAAGGATATGCAGGGTCATATCCCTTTCCTTTATGATACTGGTGTGTTTCACAGAATCACAGAATGTTAGGGATTGGAAGGGACCTCAAAAGATCATCTAGTCCAATCCCCAACTTGGCAGAAATCATGCTACACCTATCTCAGTGTCTCTGAGATCAGTAACCTCAAGAAATCCAGACCAGCAGCCATTCCCAGTGCCTTCCAACTGGTCTAATTCCTGATTCGCATTTCGGGGGAGATCTTATCATTCTACCTGGCTAAATTAGCAGTTGGGAAAACCACTTGTTATTAAAAAAGAATAAACTCTAATCAAACACTGTTGCAACAGTGAACTGCAAGGCTGTCTTCTTGTTCAACCACACATCCATTAATTAATAAAGGTGACATTTCCTTAATATTACATAATGACATTTTTCACCCTATGCACTGTCCTGTGTAAATGTTATTGACTTTTCTGTGAAATGTGATATTGATTGCATGTCCAAAACGTAAACAAGTGAAAACTGATTCCAGTTCAGCAGCACAAAATAAAGTGATGTAAGAAAGCTTAGTTCCTAGGTCATTTGTCTTGGGAGGAGGAATAGATAGACACCTTTGTGCCTGTGTTTAATGAAATGGTTTAGGAAGGAACAGATAGCACATTAGTCCTGTAGCAAAGTAAAATGTGGATGCCCTTTTTACCATGGTGGAAGCTACAACAGGGACCATTTTCTCCTGCAGCTCCATAGCAAGCTCCATAGGCTCTCCACTTACCAGAAAACTAAGCCCATTCACATCAGCAGTGGGTGAAATCAACCCAGTCTCTCTCCTAAAGTTGCATCCTTTGTGTTGAATGGATTATTATGGACTAAACTGTTGTGATAACTTGCTTAATGTGATATTTCAGCAAAAGTCTTGTATATGTGAAGCAGAGAGTAAGTGGGTGGTACTCAGTTCTGCCCACTAGTAATGAGCATGGGTGAGAGAAGAATTTGTCTCAGGCATCAAGTCTGAGCATGTTGATGAAGCTCCAAGTAAAGGGTGAAACAGAATTTTGAACCACGAGTGCCAATTTCTCACTAGCAAGGCAATCCAACATTAAACATATGGGATGGGGACAGCCTAAGTTATCTCCTGGGTTTATTTGCTTAGATTTTATTCAAGAGCTGATACTGCCTCAAGTAGAAAACTGCAAGAAATTTGATGGGCAGGATCAGAGCAGGGGAAAGCGGCAGTGGTTTGGGGTTGGTTAGTGGAAAGCACGATAAAGAAGAGGAGAAAGTGGCAGAAGGACTCCCTAGAAAACATCTGGAAACCACTTCTTTAGAGGAAATCTGATGCTTTTCATTTCTTTGTAGCTGGTAAATATAATCTCCGAGCAGTGGATCTGTTCTTGTTGTCAATGATAATTTGGAAAACAACCAACCTTAGGATGACCCTCAATTAGGAGAGCACTTAAACACATTAATGGCTGCACTGACTGCAGGAAAGCCTGAAGTGAAAATGTGTTTAATGGCTTACCTAACACTGGACCAAAGTGAGGGATGGGTTGCACCTTGGGAACTAAGGTTCTATAGTTTGCACAGAAATTGGAATTCAGTTAAAAGCCTCACAGAAAATGTGGTATTTATCATGCTAGGCAGTGTCTACAGTCAGAAATAAATTCTGGAAACACTGAATATGCTCGATTCCCATTGAGAACAATGAAAATATAAATTAGATTCTTACTTATCTATTTCATTTAGATCCAGACTTATAGCACGTTATAGCTGCTTCAAAGTCCGAAGTGTGCCAAAAATTAATTTTTCAATGCTGACTCTGTACAATAACTGCATTTCATTGAACTTAATCCTTTACTTAATATGGCTGCTCATAATGTCTCTAGAAAAGCCCATATGTATAGTGTATCTCATGAGCCTTTCCACAAAATGGGTGATATTTTACTCTTAATTTGACAAAGACATTATCCCCCTTTGCTTTCACACCACTGTAGTAAAATTTGTGAAAAAATTTTCCACTGTTCTGAGATACATATATGCTGCTGATTTACATATTTTGACACTGCCATAAATGCCATTTTTCAGAATATGCAACGAACTCCCTTCCTCTGAACAGTCAAAGAAATAATGTGTGATACTGGCTAACTGTGCTATTTTAATATTGTGTAAGGCTGGAGCTCACATAAACCAGTTTTAGTATACAAAAACAGCTATAAATTCTGATACATGTTTGCATGGATAACTACCTATTATTAAGCACATGCTTTTAAGGCAACTTTCTAACATGGATTTGCAGTTAGACCTGGCAATACTTTTGGTAAAGTGATGTCACATTTCTTTTCTGAGAATTTTGGCCATTTGGCACTGTTATGTGTGTTATGTCTCTCAACTCCAATATACTCAATGTTTAACATTTCTGTGCTCATACTGTATTAGTGCAGGGGTCCCAATTCTAAGAACATTATTAACACATAAAGGTCCTGAGAGCAAATTAAGACTACTTAAAAGGAATATGGATTGCTTATGTGACAGAAAGGGTTGCAAAATTGGACCCATTAAGTGCATGTCTGCCCTGCTTAAACTCAGAGTGCGCATAATTCAAGTCAATTAATTTGAACTAATTTAGCAGTAAAAGCAATCTGGGTTTAGTCTGAGCTCTTCCAAAGGTTTTAACTCAAAATTGATATCCCAAGTTAATGCCCAAGCTCATGTACTTAGTCTTCACTTTTATTTTAAATATTCATTAACATCAAATAACCAATATGAGATTACACCACATGATGTTATGGCTTAAATGGAAGTGCTTTTTTCTCTCTATCTTTCTAATTTTCCTACTTAAAGACAGCCTGACCTCAATGTTGTCATCTTGTTGTTCCCAAACTGATAACTTAGTTATGAATGACTAAGAAATCATTTAAGTTTATTCAGATATGGTCACAGTAGCATATCCTGAGCCATGGTATTATTTGCCTGGAACATTTCCTCTAAATAGCCTTGGCTATCAATGTAATGCAGGATATAAACTTTGTGTTGTTCCTATGCTTACAGGTCTCAGTGTGATTGCATTTACAGAATTCTTTGCAAAAATATTATGAATATAAATTAACGTGTTTTCACAAATATAAATGTATCACTATCCACCACAGCCATGTAAAATAGATTTTGAACATTTTTTATACATATTCTAAGTAATCATTATAGGTTCTATTGCCTAAATCAACCCCTAAGAAATATCATCTCTCTTATAGAGAATATAGGCTTTCATGCTTCTAAGGGTTCAAACCAAAACTATTATTACACTGTTTGTTCCTTTGTTTTTAGTGAATTTTATACTTCCAAAATATAGTCTATTACTAATTACTACAAAAGCTGTCCCTTTGTGAACAGAAACAAGTGGAAAAGGTTTGTTGGTTTTGGGTTTTTTTGGTAGGTTTTTTTTTGGTGTTTTTTTTTTTTGCAAGTTCACTATGAACATTTTCCATACTGAGAAATAACAATAAAAGAAACTCATTTCACACTAGATATCCATTTAGACAACAAATCAGTTAGAATCTGTTCTCATAGACCCTGACCTGAACATAGAGAAGAAAAACATTTTCAGTTTTGCAGCCTGACTGGCATCCATAGTTTTCTTGTTTTAAGTTAGAGAACTTGGAATTTGTGGTATACTCATTACTGAAACTAGGATAGAGATTCAATTATGGAAGCATAGATCTATTTTAATTTATTTCTTTTTCCCTGAACTCTACAGCAATCAAACCAGTCTCCAAGTGCTCCTTTTGAAAATCTCAGGTCTTTCATTGGCCTCATGTTACGTCTGCCTGCCCATACGGATGTCTTATTTTTGGAAAGGAAGAAAACCATATGATTATTTCATCCTTTATGTGCTACAAAGATGTGGAACTGAATTATGAACTTTTGCCACAGTTTGATATGTGGGAAAAGGATGTTTCCTAATTCATTTCTTTAAAATATTAGCTTCACTTCTGCTGTTGTTTTGTACTTTTTATGGAAAGAAGGATAATAACTTCCAGGAATTTGTACGCCTTCAAATTGTTGGGTTTGGAACAGGTTAAGATTTTTATAAGCTAAGTAGTAGTCAGGAAATTATCTCTGGTTTGAGTACAGAGCACTCTAATGTTTAAAATTACAAAGACTTACAAAGTCCTAGAAGAGCTGTACACAGATTTTCTTCAGCCGTCCTATTAAACTCAGCTAAGTGCTCTCTTGTGTCATAACCTGTGAAGAGCAAGTGGCATGGTCTTTTCAGATCTGTATGTGATCCTTCTCATTAGAGGCAAAAGACAAGGCTGCAGAGTAACAACTGAATATAAAATGTAATTCTGTGGGTTCTGTATTTAGGAGAAAGGAATGTATCATTTTCTCCAGTTTGCTGACCTTCAAAACATTTCTTCAGGGTTGCTGTTCCCTGTATTATAGATTAAATCTATCAGTGGTGATGTGAGAGCAGCCCATGTCTCCCAGAGATCCACAAAAGAAAAATCAGTAGAAAAGATACTCTAGAAGTGGCTATCAGTTTATTTTAAAGACTGTGCACCATCTTCAAGAGAAAACCTGCAAGGTTTCTAATTCCACAGCTTCTAAGAGTCATCCTTTCTTCTACAAACATTAATAAGCTTGACTTTTCTCTTATATTTTCAAGGTGTAATTAGGTCAACACTTACAATGAAAATCTATAAAATCTTTGTGATTTACTAATGAAGGAATTCTAGCATTTTTTTTAGCTGCCATTTTCTGTTTCTACCATGTCATTGCTTGATGGCCCCAGTGGGATACTACTTAAATAACCGCAAGCGTACTACATAATTCTTAGAATATTCTTTGTACCTAAGACAAGGAATATGTATCTGTCTGCACCTAGGTTGGCAAACATTCTTTTTTATTTTTTAAAGTCACAGAAATGGTTGTTTTTGATGTCCACTTACTACTATTTTCAACTCTAATACTTCGTTCAACCATGTTAGTTTTGTTTCTGTTTGTTTGAAGCATGGAGTATAGACTTCCAAGCTAGTTTTAACTGCGTCTCATACACACTGGAAATTGCATAGTTTTGTCAACAAATAATTGAGCCTAAATCCATCCTTTGAAAAATAGGGCTCATTATTTTGTGTTCAGAGGTATGCTAAGAGAGCTATACTATGTAAATATGTGTCTCTGGACAGTTCATCATTCTTCTTTTTGAATATCTTAGATCAAGTCAGAGCTAGTTCTGGAGTCTCTCTCATTGCATATTTCAGAGGAAATTTTGCTCTCATGAGATTCCGCCTGGAGTACTGTGCCCAGCTCTGGGGACCCAAACATAAGAAGGACATGGACCTCTTGGAGCGAGTCCAGACAGGGGCCATGAAGATGATCAGAGGGCTGGAGCACTTCCCCTGTGAGGTCAGGTTGGGAGAGTTGGAGTTGTTCAGCCTGAAGAAGAGAAGGTGAGACCTTATTGCAGCCTTCCAGTACCTGAAGGAGTCCTACAGGAAAGTTGAGGATGGACATTTTACAAGGGCATTTAGTGATAGAACAAGGGGTAATGGCTTTAAACTGGAAGGGGGTAGATTTATGTTAGATATCAGGAAGAGATTCTCCACTACAAGGGTGGTGAAGCACTGGCACAGATTGCTCTGAGAAGTTGTGGATGCCCCCTCCCTGGATGTGTTCAAGTCCAGGTTGAATGGGGCTCTGAGTCAACCTGGTCTAGTGGGAGGTATCCCTGCCTATGGCAGGGGGTTTGGAACTAGATGATCTTTAAGATTTCTTCCAACCCAAACCACTCTATGAAACTTATGTAATTTAGGAAAACATCAGGCCTATGCAACCTCAGGTTTCCTGCAAGTATTCAACAAAGAGTAAGTAACCTCTTGTAAGTCTTGTGGATTGACCTGTTAGACTGAAGTGTCTAGATCCTGCCTAAATCTTCCTTCATAACCTAGCCATCTTCTCTTGATCCAGTTCTAAGAGTATATATTCACAGATGTACAAAATTCCCAGCAAGCAAGTTTTTTCAACAGTGAAAGATTTACCAATTTGAATTACACATCTAAAAGTTTAAGGCACATACTTTAGTACCCTACAAAAGCAACTTCTTGACTATCACATTCTTGTCTGTCTTCTTACAAAACATAGAACCAAAAATACTTTTTTATTGTATGTGAAAGCTCCTTGTTTTACTGTTAATAGTGCATTCCATATACATCTCATTCTCCTTATAAATTTCTTTTCAACAAACTACATTTCTCACTTCTGGGTATAAATGTTAGTTCAGCTCCTGTTTGGGTAGTTATGGAGGGCTGACTTTGGAGGGCTGACTTTGAACTGTTCAGGAAGTCGGTCAATGAGATCCCTTGGGAGACAATCCTTGGGGGCAAGGGTGCCCAAGAGGGCTGGGAGGTCCTCAAGAACGTAATCTTGACGGCGCAAGAGAGAGCTGTCCCTGTGAGCCAGAAATCGAGTCGGTGGGGAAAGAACCCAGGTTGGTTAAACAGCGATATACGGGTGCACATT
>NW_010177153.1:0-3692 GCF_000695765.1 Mesitornis unicolor | reverse complement strand
CCTAATATTCTGTTATTCTGTGATTCTGTGACTCTTCTGAAGTTGCTAGTTGGGAATTCTCTACATAAATTGTCTAAAATAATATCTTTAAAATTACTGCAAAATTTCCCAATCTTTTTAGCAGGAATAGCGTAGTGCAAAGTTAGCTCAAAGAAGTGCTGATCCCAAAAAGACTGAAAAGTCTAAGCAGAAGGTGATGAGGAGTCCCTCTTTCATGGGTAACATCTTCTGAGAATGACAACTTCTTAATTTTCCTAAAAATAGTGGTGTATATGTTGGCAGAGCCTTTCTTTGTAACTGCCAGATAACCGCAAAGAACTAGGTATGAGCTGCATTTTCAGAATTGCTTTAGTCTGTCTAAGAGAAGTAATATTTTAAAAATAAATAAGTATGTAAAATTCTGCATGTACTCAATCTTTTGATAACTGAGATGATTTTATACAATTATTTATTCTTGGTCTAGCTGTGTCTGAGGACCTCTAACCCTGCACAAGGAGGAGCAGCAGAGGAGGACAGAGTAAGGGGAGCTGTCATTATTGCAGGTGGCCTCTGTGAGGACATGCCAGGTCTGTCCTGTGCCAGACATGGTCGGTTTCAGCTGGCTCCAATGGCTGACTACAGCTTCTGTCCCCTATCCCTTGTGCCATGCCATGGTGTGAGGTAAAGGAGTTGGGAATGAAGGATATAGGATTTAGACACCGATATGAAGCCTAAAATATGTTGCAGCTTGAGTACCCATTCTGAATTTACCACATGGTGTAAACCAAGACCATCCTTGGAGTCTTCCCTAAGTCCATCAATATGTGTCTACTTTAGTAAGTTAATTAGGTGAACAACTGTTCTCTGGTGCTAACAACAATTGGCATTGAATGACTTGCAATTGATTGATGCTATTAATTAAGCTTCTTAAGCCTGCAAACCAGGGCGGTTGATTGACAATTTTTTGTGACCTCTGCTGTCTCATGAGCCGTGCCTGGGAATGATCTGGAAGAGTCCAAAGTGTTATAATTAGGTTATAATAATCTAACTCTGAGATTATAATAATAATTAAGCCATAAATGACTCAGTTGCAGCATCTGAAAAGGTTGCTTGCCCCATTTACTAATACATATAGAAGTAATATTGTACTTCATAATTTTATTACTTCTATTTTATAGAAGTATTTTAAAGGCAGTTACTGCACTGACATTCCTGTTTAAGCTCTTTCTATAGTGCTGTGTATTTGCATGTCAGCTTCTAGTAAAGATCCAGAGTCCACAATTCTTCCTAAGTCTTTCAAACTTAAGTGCCAGGTTTTGGGATCCCTCTCAGTTTTGAACACTGTGATTACAGCATTCTTGGTCCTTCACTTCTTGTAATCTGAGCAGCAGTGTAGGTCTTTTTTTGTATGTAAAGTACCAGTCTCAAGGTAGCAGCACATACAAAAGTGCAATTTAGTTAACAATCTTCATATTTTTTCATCCTGTATATTTATTCCAAATAAATTACATTTTTCTCTGTGTAATTGCACATTACTAACTTCTCAGTGGGTGTTTGCTGAAAAGCCTACTTTTGCTATTAAAAGCACTTCTGTTTACAATCCCTTGTCTGTGCTAATTGCAATCAAATAAGAAAACTGCTAGGAACTGAATGTATCATTATGTGGGAGGTATTTAATTTGCAGTGTGGCATGGAATTCAGTTCTGCCTAGAAAAAATATAAGAGTAGAAGCAAGGACAGGTAGCCTAGGAGGAATACAGAGAAATTGTTCAAGCAGTCAGGAATCAGGCTAGAAAAGCTCAAGTCCTCATAGAATTAAATCTGGCCAAAGATGTCAACAGCAACAGGAAATGTCAGTTGTAAAAGGAATACTAGAGAAAATGTGAGCCCTCTCCAGAATGAAACAGGAGACTTGGTTACCCAGGATATGGAGAAGGCTGAGGTACTCAATGATTTTTTGCTTCAGTCTTTACTGGCAAGTGCTCAAGCTACACAGCCCAAGGTGTGGAAGGCAAAGGCAAGGTCTGGGAGAATGAAGAACTGCCCACTGTAGAAGCAGATCAGGTCTGAGACCATCTAAGGAAACAGCAGGTGTACAAATCCATGAAACCTGATAAAATAATGCATCCATGGATGCTAAGGGCACTTATGTATGAAGTTGCTAAGTCATCATACTTGAGAAGTTGTGGCAATCTGGTGAAGTTCCCACTGACTGGAATAGGAGAAACATAAGCCCCATTTTTAAAAAGAGAAAAAAGGAAGACTTGGAGAACTACAGGCCAGTCAGTCTCGCCTCTGTGTCTGTCAAGATCATGGAGCAGATCCTCCTGGAAACTATGCTAAGGCACATGGAAAATAAGGAGGTGATTGGTGACAGCCAGTATGGCTTAGCTAAGGGCAAATCATGCCTGACAAATTTGGTGGCTTTCTATGATGGGCTTACAGTGTTGGTGGATAAGACAAATTGATGTAATTTACCCAGACTTGTGCAAAGTATTTGATGCTGTCCAGCATGACATCCGTGTCTCTAAATTGGAGAAACATGGATTTGGTAGATGAACCACTCGGTAGATAAGGAATCGATTGGATGGTCGCACTCAAAGAGTTGCAGTCAACGGCTGGATGTCCAAGTGGACACCAGTGATGAGTGGTCTCGCTCAGGGGTTGGATTTGAGACTGGCATTTTGTCGGCATCTCTGTTGGCAACATGGACAGTGAGATTGAGTGCACCCTTGGTAAGTTTGTGGATGACACCAAGCTGTGTGGTGTGGTCGACAGGCTGGAAGGAGGGGATGCCATCCACAGGGACCCTGACAGGCTGGAGATGTGGGCCTGAGAGAGCCTCAAGAAGTTCAACAAGGCCAAATGCAAGCACAAATACATACTGAGTGGAGAATGGATTGAGAGCATTTCCAAGGAGAAAGACTTTGGGGTGTTGGTGGACGAGAAACTCAACATAAGCCAGTAATGTGTGCTTGCGGCCCAGGAAGCCAACAGTATCCTCAGCTGCATCAAAACAATTACATCTAGGGAGTTGATTCTTCTCCTGTACTTGGGTCTTGTGAGACTCTACCTGGAGTACTGTGTCTGCCTATGGGGTACCCAACATAAAAAGGACATGGACCCATCGGAGCAAGTCCAGAGGGCCATAGAGATGATCAGGGGCTGGAGCACATTCCCTGTGAGGCCAGGCTGAGAAAGTTGTAGCTGTTCAGCTTGTTGAAGAGAAGGCTCTGGGGACATCTTATTGTAGCCTTCCAGTACTTAAGGAGGCCTACAGGAAAGCTGGGAAGGGACTTTTTACAAGGGTATGTAGTGATAGGAAGAGGTGTAATAGTTTTGAACTGAAGGAGGGTAGATTTTTATTAGATCATAGGAAGAAATTCTTTACTGTGATGATGATGAGAAACTGAAATAGATTGCCCAGAGATTGGCTTCTGTTTTCAAGTTTTGATTTTGTTGCCTTTTACCTCATGCCAAAACATTATATCATTGCAGTTTTGAATCACAAATGCCTTGCAGCTTTGCAGGCTGTGTAAACTATTAGAAATGACCTACCTAATTTGCATGCAAGGATGGCAAGGTACAAAGAAAGGGAATTTTTTCATTGTAGACACATCTTGCATTTAACAGCAGAGCATGTTTCCCTGTCACTCCTCCACTTCATAGGTATGTTTGCTATGATGAATCATTTGCCTCAGTCTTTAATAAAG
>NW_010177152.1:8276-9332 GCF_000695765.1 Mesitornis unicolor | reverse complement strand
GGTAGCGTCAGCCTCTTGCAGCCTGCCCCGGGGCAGCCCATGCAGGAGCATCGCTTGGACGGCAACGTCTTCATCCGCTTGCCCGACAAGCCCCTCAAGCCGGGCGAGGTGCTGAGCATCCTCCTCTACCTGATGTCCAACTCCACGGTGGAGCACTTCACGCTCAGGTAAGGGCGTGGGGCTGGCCCCACACTGGGTTTTGAGGGGGTGGTTGTTTCGGCAGCCGTGGGGGGGAGAGAGAGGATGGGAAGGGCACATTGCATTAATGGGGCTGATAGGGCTTTGGAGAGGCGAGGGAAGCCAGAGGAGCAGCTGGCAGGGGGTTTTGTGATGTTCTGGGGCTTTGCATCTCCTGGACTGCTGCCTTTACCCTCCCAGTGCTCCCAGTTGTGGTGGGATTAGTGCCCTGACAGCAGCTGTGGGTTTATTCACATTGGAGGACGAGGTGCGGTATGGCCATGGGGCTGCTATGGGGTGAACGGGGGCTCTGCCTGTCCCCCAAACCCTGCCCATGCACCCACCTTCTAGTGCCGAGCACCCCAATACATGGAGGCACATGGAGGGACCCCCCCTTGCTGCATGTCCCTAAGGATGTGGGGTTAAGCCCTGGCCACATCACTCCAAAGGACATTTACAAGTGTCCCTGTGGCCACTGGGCCAGCAGCGAGCCCCTGGCATGGGGACACGGCAATGCAGGCTCTCCGGTCCTTCATCCCAGGGATGCCCAGCCCCATGGGGGTGTTACTGTCCTGGGGGTCATCTCTGAGGCTGGGAGGGCAAATCCTGCCAGAGGGGTGATGGTGGGGACAAAATCCCATCAAAAAGAGAGGCTGGAGTGGGCTCAGCCGCACGGCTGTTGCTGCCAGCCTGGATGATGTTTCTGTTAGCCAGGAGAGATTTTGGGCAACAAAATCCTCCTGTGCCCCTGACAGGGTACCCAGGGGGGTCCCGGGGCATTGGGGGGTGAGGGTCCGGCCCTGACCATCCCTCTGTGCAGGGTGAAGGCCAAGAAAGGCGTGAACCTGCTGAGCACCAAGTCAAGGAGCGGGCAGTGGC
>NW_010177152.1:0-8245 GCF_000695765.1 Mesitornis unicolor | reverse complement strand
CTCGGAGCTGCGGACGGGGGGCAAGCACTCCACCGCCACCATCGACGTGGCCAGGGCTGACAGCGCCGGGCCCAGGTAAGGGACCTCCCCTCTGCCCCTTCTCCCAGCATTGGGGGGAGCTAGGAAAATTGCTGGGGTTTGGCCTGGAGCGGTTCTTCCTTTGCCCTGGGTGTCTGGTTGGCTGCAGTGCCACGTGGGGGCTGGCAGGGGAAACTGAGGCACAGTCCATCCTGGACCACAAGGTGATGGATGAGTGTCGGCTGGGGAGCATGAGCCAAGGCATGGTTTGAGAGATGGACAGAGCTGGTTCTGCCCTGCTCGACACCAGGATGATGCCAGTCCTGGGAAAGGCAATCCCAGGAATTGAGGAGGAAAGGCCCAGGAACTGAGGAGGGCCCAGCGTACAGAAATGAGACCGATCTGGAGGACCCACAGAGCCAAGCTGAGAGCCCAGAGGCTGCTAAGAAAGCCGCTGTTGTCAGGCTGTGGTATCTCCATCACCGTGTCTTTGGGTAAAGAGACACAAGCATCGAACAGATGTGCTTGAGCTGTTCCTGCCCTCCCCGTTGGAAATCTCCCCCTGTCTCTGCCCCACACCTCAAAAACTGGGGACGAGCTCGTGCAGAAAGGAGATGCCCAGCTCCGAGCTCAAATGCTGTCTGCAGAAACCCCTCCGCAGGCATGGAAGGGCATTTCCCTCTACCCCACACCATTGCTTCAGGATACAAAATGCAGATGCAGCACCTGAGCCCGCAGCCCCGTGGGTGACACCACAGTGTCCCCAGGGCCATCAGCTCCATGTCCCCTGCACGGCCACCCCAGCACCCCCACACGTGCCTGCCGGCAGTGAGAGCCTCGCTTCCCCCCTTCCCCCTCTCCCCGCCTGCCGCTTCCAATCAGCCTGGAAAGGTTAGAGACGGAGGATGAATTTAAAGTGATTACAATCACCTTTTAGACAAACAACTCCATCAAATATTAACGCAATGGGAAGTACGAACGACGCGGAGCCGTGTTGCCCTCCGGGCTGTGCAGCCGGAGGAATTTGCTTCACCAGGGCTCTGGGGGTTTTTGGAAAGGGAGGAGATGAGGGCCCTGAGCTTTGGGGTAATAATGGCCCATTTGGGGTGTTTTTCACCCCAGTGGCTGTATCCTAAGTTATTCCCCAATCTGGGCAGCCCGGCTCTTGTCTCAGCTGTGGCTGAGCGCAGGCAATGCTCAGGGAGGGCAGAAGATGGTTCAAAGATGGATCACCCCCACTTGCCATGGCCTGGAGCAGCCCCAGCCCCTTGCTCTCCTCTTTCTCTGCTCCCTTTCGCTCATTTGATGTTGATCAGAGAGGAACCCGGCAGTGTCCTGCATCCCACATCCATGGGACCTTCTCCATGGCTGCTGCACGGCAAGATGTGCTGCTCCGAGTCCTACCATCCCCAGCAGCGGCATTAAATGTCTGGGGTTTTCATGAGCTGATGGTTTTGGGTCTGTTATCCCCTCTTCATCCACCCCATGCATCCCCATGACTGCCCATGTGGCTGGGGGACTGTCCCGAGTCCCAGCTTCGTGTTGCCCATCTGCTCCTTGTGGTTGAATCTTTCTGCCGTGCCTCAGTTTCCCCGTGTGATCCCCTTGGAAGGGGCTGTAAAGTCAATGCCTTCGGCCAGGCTCTTGATGGGGACTTATTTGCTGCTCCCAAGCGCGCTGCCCTCCAGCGTGTGGGACACTTGGGGTTTGACCTGCAGGAGACAAGCGCAGGAAGGAGCATCCTAGGGCAGTAAATCCAGCCCTGCTGCTGGGAAGATGAAGCTGGGGAGATGAGAGCCGCACCTGCAGTCACCCTGTCCCCCGGGACCATGGCCACACACTCACACTGTGACGATTTATCACTCACAGCCGGGGGAGAGCGCCTGCCGGAGCCACTGAGAGGCAGTGAAATACATTTCTGCCTCCCACGGGGAAAATTCTCATGGGAATCAGCAGGTTCCCACTGGAGCAGCCCCTGGCTGAGGCGGTGATCGGGGCTGCTGTGTTTGGGAGCGAGCATCGTGGTGGCACCCACAGCGTGAGAGGGGATGCTCTGCATCGCTGGAGGGGACCACCTGGGATCAATCACATCCCCCTCCTGTTCCTCTGCCCAGGGATGAGGACTCCTCCTCCGAGATCATGCAGCTGGATTTTGAGATGGAGATTTTTGACACGCCGCATCATGTGGCACATCGACTACCGGGGCCGCAACCCCCCGCCCGACCTGGAGAAGGTGGTGACGGAGCTGACGGTCATCCAGAGGGACATCCGGGCCATCGTGCCCCTGGCCATGGTGAGCGGGCTCCTGCCCCTTATCTGCTTGGGTCTTGGGGGTGGATTGGGTTGCCCTGCGGGATTTCCCACCACCCCATCCGCCCCATAGCACCTATACATCCATACATGGGTCCTTCTCTGCCCCAGGGCTGGAGCAGGACTGGGGCCAGCTGGTTTTGGGGACAGGCTGCCCTCTAATGTGATGGTCCCCTTTGCGCCCCGTCCCCAGGACACGGAGATCATCAACACGGCCATCCTGACGGGCCGGACGGTGGCCATTCCCGTCAAGGTCATCGCCATCGAGCTGAGCGGCGTCATCGTGGACGTCTCGGCTATGGTTGAGTGCAAGTCCGACAACGAAGACATCATCAAGGTGGGTGTGGGGAGGGGGCTTTTCAGACCCTGGCGAGGGGCTGAGCATCCCTCAGGGGTGCGGTCCCCAGTAGTGGCGCTGGATGAGCTTGATGTACAAGCCCACCCCATCCTCAGCATCGTCCCCACGTGTGCCTCTCCCCACGATCTGCCGAGAGAATGACAGGACACTTTGTCACTGTCTCCGGAGAGGCCACGGGATGCGGCGGCACTGCGCAGGCTGGCACCAGGCAGCAGCAATAACTATGGGTTATCGCAGCACTTAGTGCTGATAAGGTGAAATATTGTCACCGCGCAGCGCGCGCCGCACGTTTCCATCAGTGGCTTCACTCATGGCTCTGGGTGACGTTTATCTCCCGTTGGGATCGGACGCTGGGATGGGGGCTGGCCCCAGCGAGGTATGGGGGGACACTGGAGGGAAAAAGGGGGCTGAGGGAGAGAGGGGCAAGAGGGGCTGCAGGGGAGAGATGCTGATAAGGCGAAGGCAAAGCGCTTGCTGCGTTTTGCATGTCCACGCGTCTGCCCCAGCTGCAGAGGCAGCAGGCGGTCCTCAAACCCAGCCCCTGGTGTCCGCGGGTGGGTGACAGCGGCGTCACAAAGTGTTTACCCAAGTCCTTGACTAAAACTGCGATCTGTGCGATTTACAGCACCGGCTTGAATTTATGGAGACCAGTCCTCCGCAGCGTGATAAAACACTGGAGCAATAATACACTTCAGGATGGACTGCGAGACACTTAAACTGTTTAATGTGCTGCCTTTCTCCTCATAAATCTATTTACACGCTGTCCCCAGACCTGGGGGGAGCAGACACACACGCACACCAGCCGGGATGAATAATGCATGGAGCAGCCCTCCGGCCCCGCTCGCCGTTCGGGGCCCCCGTGCAATTTCTTGCTGAGTTATTTTGCGTTTGTGCCGGGGCTGTGTTTCCGAGGGAGCTCTCAGTTACCTGCTGAGGTTGGGGAGTGCGATTGCAGTGTCAGGGCTGTAAACCTGTTACATAAATCACAGCTTACATAGTGGGATGCGCTGTCTGTTACTGTAAATAATTGAACGTGAGAGAGGGTTGGGGAGCTGCCGGTGGCTCGGTGGTGGCTGCTCTCATGTGTAACGTGAAGGGAAAAGGTCCTGGACGTGGTGGATATGGCTGTGAAAGTGCCAGGGCCACCCATGAATGGTGGTTGGAGAGAACGGGTGGGAATTGTCACCCTCATCCCCTTCTGTGGTGACAGAAGGACCCCATCGCTCAATGTAGCGTACAAATAATTCCCTTTCCTTGCCTGCATTGTGGCCCTGGGGACCGTTGAGGACACGCAGGGAGTGGAAGGGCCACCTCTGCCCCCAGCCACGCTCAATGGGAGATGCTCACCTTGATGTGAACCGTTCTTAGGAGCCCAGCGCCCACATCTGCTCGAGGACCCACCAGGGGCAGGTCACCGCAGTGGGGCTGGGCCTCGGGGACCTTGGCCACCCATAGCCACTGCCGGGACCCCTGGCTGGCCAACATGGGGTCCCACCAGCCATGGTGGCTCTTCCTGCTCCCAGAAACTTTGGAGAAGACGTGGCCCCTTGATCCCTTGCCCTGAATCCGGGCAGTTTCTTGGAACAAGCATGCACTTCATTTGAAAGCCGACCTGCAGTTGCTCCATCATCGGGATGGGCCTGATGTGCTGGGATTTTTTTTGCTGTCATCGTTTCAACCTCCCCAGTTGCAAAGCAAGTGGTCCCCAGAAGGAGATGCCGGGGGGATTTATTAGCTGAGGTAATGCAAGCAGCAGCCCATCATGTTTGTTGTGATAAATAGCACAGTATCCAGAGAACTCCATTGCGGGAGGATTCGCCCAGGAGCTCATCTTTATTCAGCTGCTGCCCCGGCAGAGCTGAGATTTGTCTGTTCAGACGTGCTGAGCTGGTATCTCCGATACGGAGATGAGGAACAAACCTCATTGCATTGCCCGAGGACGTGCCCGGGGAGCAGAGGCTTCTTGAGGAGCCCGGATCCTGGCATCTGCCTCCACCACTGGCCCTGGGGACCACGGGCACCTCGTGGTGGGACCATGAAGATCTTGTAGGAGCCAACATCTGCTGATGGGCTTGGAAATGCAAAGTTCCTGCAGCTGAATGACTGCAAGTGCCCAGAGATAAGGTGGTGATGCTGTCACGGATTCAGCCCCTTATCAGCCATCAGAGAATCCGCGTGGGGTAGCAGCTTCTTGGAAATGGGCCTTCCTGTGCTGCTGAGGTGCTTGGATGCAATTCCTGATGGAGCAGGGGGGAAAAGGGGGTCGGGTTTGGGCCATGGGGCCACTGCATATGTGAGGTTGGGGCCTCCCCAGCCTGGTTGTCTCCTGCCATCCTTCCTGGGAAGGAGAAGTTGCTGTTGACTGATGGCCTAAGCCGAAACACGGGCGATGCTGCAGTGGCATCCTCTTAGCTCCTTAATTGGCTCAGATCGGTCGGTAATGAGTGGCCCCTGCAGGATGTTTTTGTTTTATAGCACATTTAACTAATGGCATTTGCATAAATGAGAATTAAGAGAGAAAGAGAAGATGAACGTGAGGACTCGGGTGGACTCTGGGAAGCTCTTCCTGGGGTGGGCAGGAGGGATGGGGATCGAGCATTGATGGATACCCACACATAGGCATGGGGCTGGTCTGTGGTCCCTGCCTGTGCCCTCCAGGCGTGGGTGGAGGAGATCTTGGGGTCCAGGATGAGCAGCTTGTGTCTGCGGCAGCGTCACAACCCCCCCATCCTCTCTCCCTTCTGCCCAGGTCTCCAGCAGCTGCGACTACGTCTTCGTCAGCGGGAAGGAGTCGCAAGGCTCCATGAGCGCCCGGGTCACCTTCACCTACGAGCACCTCTCTGCCCCGCTGGAGATGACGGTGTGGGTGCCCAAGCTGCCGCTGCACATCGAGCTGTCGGACGCGCGGCTGAGCCAAGTGAAGGGCTGGAGGGTGCCCATCCTGCCGGACAGGAGGTGGGTGCTTTGGGACCACTGCCCCTGGGGTCTGTCCAGCCTGGAGAAGGCAAGGGGAAAGTGGTGGTGAGGGTCTGGTTGCCTCCTTCAGCTACTTAATGGGGAGGGTTTAAAGATGGTGGAGCCAGAGTAATCTCAGGACCTTCCCAGGTCATGGACACCGGTTGTGTGTTTGTATGGAGGGAGGAAACTTTCAGCAGAGGGTGAAAAACCCTCCAATGCTGGAGCTGGTGGGGAACATCCATCCTTGGCAATGGTCAAAACTCCAGAGTTAGCCCTGCTTTGAGGTCTGGAGATCTCCAGGTATCCATCCCAACCGGAGATATCTTGTCTTCTCCGCTGCTTAGTGGGCAGAGATGCCAGCGACCCTCCCCTTGCCAAGTGCTGCCAAAGCCCTCAGAGCCCTCATGGGCAACAGGCACCTTTTTGGCCAGAAGCCACCTATTTTTCCCCATCCTTGGGGAGATGCTGCGTTTCTCTCTGCTCCTTTCCTGGGGGAGGCTAAAGAGCCATGGCAGGGGGAAGCTCGGTGCTGCCCACCCACTGCCCTGTCCCGCAGGTCGGTGCGGGACAGTGAACCCGAGGAGGAGGAGGAGGAGCGGAGGCAGAGCCGGGGCTGCGCCCTGCAATACCAGCACGCCACGCTGCAGGTCTTCACCCAGTTCCACACCACGGCGGCCGAGGGCACGGGGCAGGTGGTCACCATGCTGGGACCCGACTGGCTGGTGGAGGTCACCGACCTGGTCAGCGACTTCATGCGCGTGGACGACCCGCGGGTGGCCCACATGGTGGACAGCTTCACGCTGGCCGGGAGGGAGCCGGGCACCACGCTCTTCAAGGTACCCCCCCGGCCGCCTTTGTCCCTCTCCGCCAGTTTGGCTGGGGGTGACAGGCGGTGACGGGCACCCTGGTCCCCTGCAGGTCGTGTCCCCGCTCATGGAGGCGGTGCTGGGTGAGACGCTGGTGACGGTGGCGGAGGAGAAGGTCAGCATCACGGACCTGAAGGCCCAGGTGGTCTCCAGCCTCTCGCTGTCCCTCCACCCCAGCCCCGGCAACAGCCACACCATCATTGCCCGGACCTCTGTGCAGCAGACCCTCAGCTTCCTCAAGCAGGTGAGGCTGGGGGGTGGGCATTTGGGTTTGCTTGGGATGTCACCCCCTCCTCCCAAATCCTGCCCGCAGTCATCCCAGGCTCCCACTGTCCTGCAGTCACCCTGGTGACCCCCACAGCACCCCAGAAACCTTCATGCGGGCCTATGAGCCAACCCTGCCCGGACACAGGACACAGCCACGGGGACAAAGAGACCTGGAAGAAATCCTGCGCAGTTGCCAGCCCAGCTCTGGTGGCCACATCTGGCACCTCTTGGGTGGGGATTTGGGGAACACTGAGGGAAGAACAGGCAAAAGGGAGAATCTAGGTGATGATTGGAAGGAACAAGAGGGATGATGGAGGGATAGAGGGTGAAATGGGTGGAGAGTAGGGTGGATGAAGGGATGGATGGGTGCAGGTGGGACTGGCATCGTGCTGGGCAACCGGTGCCTGTGTTGGTCCCGCAGGAAGCGCTCCTGAGCCTGTGGATTTCCTACAGCGACGGCACCACCGCGCCCCTCTCCCTCTACGACCCCAAGGACTACAACCTGGTGGTGAGCAGCCTGGATGAGAAGGTGGTGTCGGTCACCCAGGACCGGGCCTTCCCCTTGGTGGTGGCGGAGAGCGAGGGCGCGGGGGAGCTGCTGCGGGCCGAGCTGGTCATCTGCGAGAGCTGCCAGAAGACCAAGCGCAAGAGCGTGCTCTTCACGGCCCTGGCCAGCGTGCGGGTCCATTTCGGGTCCGAGGAGGACCCCACCTACGACTACGACCACGTGCCCAGCAGGCCGGGCCTGGCAGAGACGGGGGCAAGCACCACCCTGCGGGCAGAGGTGGAGAGGAAAGCAGAGCCCAGCGAGGACAGCAGGATGTCCAGCGTGTCCCACCCCACCGAGGACTTCCCCACCATCCCCACGGGCTTCGTCCAGGTTACCAGGGGGCTGACGGACCTGGAGATAGGCATGTATGCCCTCCTGGGTGTCTTCTGCCTGGCCATCTTGGTCTTCCTCATCAACTGCATCGTCTTTGTGCTGAAATACCGGCACAAACGCATCCCGCCAGAAGGCCAGACCAACATGGACCACTCACACCACTGGGTCTTCCTGGGCAACGGGCAGCCCTTGCGGGCTCACAATGACCTCTCCCCCCAGCCCGAGAGCCCCGGGAACCCTCTGGAGAACGTCCAGACCTGCTGCCATGGGGACCACCACAGCAGCGGGAGCTCGCAGACCAGCGTGCAGAGCCAGGTCCACGGCCGCGGGGACGGCTCCTCGGGGGGCTCCACGCGGGACCAGAGCGAGGACCCCCTCAACTCGCCCACCTCCAAGCGGAAGCGGGTGAAGTTCACCACCTTCGCCACGCTGCCCTCCGACGAGCTGGCCTACAACTCCATCCCCATCGCCGACGAGGAGGACCTGGAGTGGGTCTGCCAGGACATGGGGCTGCAGGACCCCGAAGAGCTTCACAACTACATCCGCAGGATCAAAGAGATCGCTTAACGCAGGGGCGGGGGGGCT
>NW_010177151.1:0-2543 GCF_000695765.1 Mesitornis unicolor | reverse complement strand
GGGACAGCACAGGGCATGGGGTGGGACAGGGCCCAGGACACAGCGCAGGGCATAGGGTGGGACAAGCACTGCCTTGGGTGGGCTCATTAATTAGCCTTTACGTGGGTTCATTAATTAACGGGTTCCTCTGTCCCCAGAAATGAGCCACAGGGCCAAGCCACTGAGCCATGGCATCCCCACAACTTTTGCTCCCCCCAATTTTGGAGCAGCCAAAGCCCCCAGCCCCACAGCCAGCCCCACACTGGGCTGGCGGCTCCCACCCCACTGCTGGAGCCCCTTACCAGCTCTGCCAGCACTTCCCCAGCACCCAAAAAGCCCTTTCTCAGCCCCAAAAAAGCACCCCCACTTCATCAACAGCTTCCAGGAGCTCCAGCTCAGCACCCACAGGTGACAACCCCACTGTGTGCCCCCCTCTCCCTTTTCGGGGACACCCCCAGCCCACAGCAGACACAGCACAGGGTGGACTTTACTGCAGTGTTTTTTTTTTCTCCCGTATTTATTTTCCTTACACAAATGATGTGTTGTTGGGCGTTACAATTTCTCAACTCGAGGATGACTTACAAATTTTGGTTTCCTACCGTCGTGTGAGAACATTAAGGCAACGTACAAAAAAAAAAAAAGAAAAAAAGAAATCTTACATAAATTAAAACGATGCATAAATTTACAGGTGTAAATGCAAAAAAAATAAAGAAAATAAAGGAAGAAAACAACCCAACAATTTCAGCAACTCAAAAAGCTGAGGAAGTTCAGCCCCGTGATGTCGGCTGGGATGCAGGTGGGAGGATGAACTGGTTCGTAAGGCTCGGATGCGATATGTTAATTTGTTTGTTGTGGTTTGGTTTGGTTTTGTTTTTCCCCCCCAACCTTGCTAGAACGGCAGCGACAGAAGTGAATTCTCCATGGACTCCTACCAGCCTCTACAGGAAATATCTGGAATATTCCACACTGGATGGACTCAATACCCTGTACGCGCCGGGCCGCTGTCAGTGTCGGAGCCACGCCGGCCCCACGGCCGGGAGCCGGTGGGTACAGGGTATTTGGCTCGGGCAGACGCCAAGGGGACGCTTAAACTCAAATAAACAAGGTCAAAAACAGGAAAAAAAAAAAATCAATCAAGTGAGAGCTGGCCCATCCAGTGCTGACATTTGTCTAACATCAGGTACGGACTTTTCCAAGGGCAAAGTTTTCTGTTGAAAGGCTTATTCCAGTTTTATGAGGCTAGCATGAGGTGTATAGATTTGCCTGGGCAAACATATACTAAAGTGAGACAACTCGAGCAGCGGGCACGGGCCCCTGCCAGCAGTCCAGGTTTAGAAGCATTTACGGTGGACGATGGAGGGGCCGGACTCGTCGTACTCCTGCTTGCTGATCCACATCTGCTGGAAGGTGGAGAGCGACGCCAGGATGGAGCCGCCGATCCAGACCGAGTACTTGCGCTCAGGAGGGGCGATGATCTGCAGGAGGAGAGCAGAGGCAGCGGTTAGGGTGGGCTGCTCTTCCCCCACCTCCCCCCCTGCCGCCCGCAGCAGGGCCTGGGAGCGGGTTTCTTACCTTGATCTTCATCGTGCTGGGCGCCAGGGCTGTGATCTCCTTCTGCATCCTGTCGGCGATGCCGGGGTACATGGTGGTGCCTCCGGACAGCACCGTGTTGGCATACAGGTCCTTCCTGATGTCCACGTCACACTTCATGATGGAGTTGAAAGTGGTCTCGTGAATACCGCAGGACTCCATGCCTGGGGAGGAGAGGCATCGGGATCGTTAAACACCCACCACCACGGTGGCTCCTCCTTCGGCTCACGCCAACCCCACGCACCACAGAGGCGACCGCCCTGGCCCACACCTACCCAGGAAGGAGGGCTGGAAGAGGGCTTCTGGACACCTGAACCTCTCGTTGCCGATGGTGATCACTTGGCCATCGGGCAGCTCGTAGCTCTTCTCCAGGGAGGAGGAGGAGGCAGCGGTGGCCATCTCCTGCTCGAAGTCCAGGGCGACGTAGCACAGCTTTTCTTTAATGTCACGGACAATTTCCCTTTCGGCTGTGGTGGTGAAGCTGTAGCCTCTTTCTGTCAGGATCTTCATGAGGTAGTCTGTCAGGTCACGGCCAGCCAAGTCCAGGCGGAGGATGGCGTGGGGCAGAGCATAACCCTCGTAGATGGGCACGGTGTGGGTGACACCGTCCCCGGAGTCCATAACAATACCAGTGGTACGACCAGAGGCGTACAGGGACAGCACAGCCTGGATAGCCACGTACATGGCCGGGGTGTTGAAGGTCTCAAACATGATCTGGGAGGAAAAGGTCATTAAAAAAAGAAGTCAATTAGCATGAAGCGATGAGCCGGGTCACTCGCACCCACGTTAGAACACACATGCTGACATGCAAAAAAAAAAAACAACAACCCCAAGTGTGTGAAGGAAAAAGCAAAAGAATGCAGGCAGAAACACAAATGAAAGAAACCTGAGGCGTCAGGGAAGAAATGCCGGGAGTACAGAACCCTGAAAACGTCGGGAGAAAAAAAAGAAAAAAAAAACAAAACTCAGGTTTA
>NW_010177150.1:11442-11692 GCF_000695765.1 Mesitornis unicolor | reverse complement strand
TGGTGGGGGGGACTGTCTGTCCGTCCATCCATCCAGCCATTCATTCTTCCATCCATGCATCCATCTGTCCATCCACCCATCCACCCATCCGTGTCTCCATCCATGCATCCATCCGTGCATCCATCCGTCTGTCCCTCCACCACCCAGGAACAATGCGCGGTCTCCTTAGCTGCTGTCGCATGTCAAGCGCATGCTGGAGTGCTCGTCTTCAAAACACTCGCGGCGTTGAGGAGCCGATGGTGATTTTCAA
>NW_010177150.1:1906-11411 GCF_000695765.1 Mesitornis unicolor | reverse complement strand
CCCCCCCCTTGAAGTGTGCTTTTTCCACTTCAGGGACAAAAGGCATTTGGGGAAAAAAAAACAGAAAGGTTTTAAAGTAGTTTTGTGCTGTGTCTTCCAGCGTGAATTCTCCTGGTTTGGAAATGCCGTGCGCTGGTTTACATCATGCCTGGTTTCACTCTGGGATCACAGAAATTAGCGTTATCACGAATTGGATCTCGGTTTTGTGACAAACAGACTTCAGGGATGCGAATTCACTGACTTGAATTTTTTAAGAGAATTTTGGCATGTGTGGTGTTTAATTTGGACGCCTGGTTGCTGTGGAGGGTGCGCGAATGCTTCACATTGATTTACTGATTTACGTGGGAATTGCCAAGGTTTTACCCCAGTCTCCTTGTGCCACGGTCCCCATGGCTGGGTTGCTGCTGGCGATGACAGGGCACCGCATTCGTGCGTGGCTCCGGTGCCCATTTACTTCTAGAGTTGGTTCCAAATTCAAAATTTCTGAGGCAGAAAGCTGTTTATTGCATTAAACGTTTGGTTTTGCTCTCTCCGGCAGAAGTATGTTGACGTTTTCTCAGGGGTCCTGCGGGATAATGGATGGCCCGGGCTGTATTGTGTCCCTCAGAAAGCCGCGGGATACTGCTGTAACATAAACACCCGGGGCTGGGTTCATTCCCATTCTGCGCTGGGGTTTACACCCATGCTGATCCTGAGCCTCCACTTGCCTTTAAAGTTTTTTATTGATTAATGTAATCCCTGTTAATAGCAGTCAGATAATTTTTTTATTATTATTTTCTTGCTGACAGCTGCGGTTTCGCTCCCTGCGCTGTGTTTTATCACAAAGCTTTGGCAGAGCCGGGTGGGTTTCAGGGCAGCTTTTGGGGGGAGCCGCCAGGAGTGGGAGCGGGGCAGGGTTTCGCGGCCGCCTTTGTTCTCCCGTGCAGCCCCCGCCGCATTCTTCCCTTTTGCCATTATCATTTGGGTTAAACAGCGAGGGAGCTGTGTACCATATGGATCATGTTAACAATTGCTTATCTGAGCCAGGCTTTTCTCCTCCCTCCCTTTCCCCCAGCATTTTTCTCCCTCCTGAAGTCCTGTGGCAGTCCCTTGGGTTTGGTGCCAGTTCGACGCGGTCCCAAAACCCAAACCTCACGTCCCATCGGAGTTAATTCCCCAAGGTAAAACAGGAGAGAAATGCTGGGAAATCTCCAAAGCAGGTTTATCTGCATGGTCCAAACTACAGAAACTGGTTGTCGAAGAAAGCACGGTGTCCGCGTTCGTGGATTCCTGCCGTTTGCATTTATTTGGGGAGGAGGGCAATGGCTGGGGTGATCCCAGTGCTGCTCAGCATGTTTGTACAGGCTGATACGAGCAGGGGCCAGGCTTTTCCCAAATCCTTCAGGCTGCTCCCAGACCTCTCTCGAGGAGCCCGAGTACAGGAGTGGAAAGTTTTGAGCTCTGCATCCGTCCTCCCCTCGCCCTGCATCCATGCTCTGCTCTGAGGACTTCAGTAGCCACTGGAAAAACAAAATAAATTTGAAAAGAGCTGTTATTTTGGGTGCCTGAATACAGATGCGGGGGCCTAACCTCAGGCCAAGGGAGCGGCCCTCGGGTCACTTCATTCGCCTCCTCCTTCTCCCTGTGGAAAAGGCAGACCCCAACCCCTGTGGTATCACATCCCACAACTGCGCCACCGGATTAGATGGGATAAAACAATTCTGCCCGGCATGTTGTTAACAACGGCATCTCTAGCGTCATTAAAAAAATTCCTGGAAGAAGGCTGGAAGGACTTTAATCTTATTAATTATTTTTGCATCCTTCTAGTTGAGGAGATAATCCTGAGGGTAGGAATGCTGCCTTTGGATTTTTCTGCAAACGGTGAAATATTCTCCTTTTTTCCCTTTCATCCATGTTATTCTGTTGGTTTGGGGGTCTGCACCTCTGTCCTCACTTTTGGAAACAGATGGGTCACGTGCAGGGAAGGAGAAATTCTGCTATCCGGCAGGAGGTGCGGGAGCCCCGGCTCGGAGCGAGGGGAAATTTCCGGCCCGTGATGTTAATGCATCCCGAGCAGCAGTGGTGACCCTTGCGCCACGCTGACCCTGGCATTTCTGCCATTGTAAACACTTTTTGGTTATGTTTTTTGAACTCCAGTGATTATATGGCTGGGAGCATTTGACGGGGGCTGGCGAGGTGGCTCCTTTTGTCAGCCCGGCACATCTGGCCAGATGTCAGCTGGAATTTGACAGCGTGCAGGGATGCTCGTTGCACCGAGCATCTCATTCTCAGGAGATGTAGCTTTTTAGCAAAATAAAGGTGTTTTTCTTCCTTTAGGGGTGTGGTGGTTAAAGCACGTGTTTAGCAACGCTGTGGTGCTCTGGCTACAGAAAGCTCATCACTGGTGCTGGTGCTGTTGGTGCTTGCTACTGGTGCTACTGGTGCCCCAGGGGACACACATGCCTGTGGTGGCACCCAGCTCCTGATCGAAGGGAGCCATTGGGACTAAACCAGATTTCATTAGCCTAAAGCAGGAAAATCCCCATTGCTGGCTCAGAGCGGAGAGCGAGGCAGGAGGCAAATGTCAGAATTTCTTCCCAGCTCCTTTGTCCCAGGGGCAGAAACTCAGTCATGGAAAAATCGGGCGCGTTTGTTTAATTACAGTGATGCTGTCATGGTCTGCACTGTGGTGGTGACTGGGGCCCTTTACCCTGAACCAGAATGCTGGGGTGCTCTCCTGGGTGGGATGCTGGCTTTCACTCACTGGACCAGGATGCTGGGGTGCTCTCCTGGATGGGATGCTGAGGTGGTGGAGCTGTGGTACCCAGGTGAGTGTTTTCCCTCAAAAAAAGAAAAGAAAAAAAACCCACTTTTTTGTTTCCCCCAAGAAAGTGAAAACTAATGTCAGGACAAATTGCTCTTTAACCCGCACTTGTCTTGCCTACAAAAAAAAACCCCTGAATAATAGCTGAATAAGCACCCCTTTCCCTGCCCCGGCCACGCTCAGAAGAGGAGCCTGCTCCTCACAAAGGCTTCGTTGTGCAAACAGAGGAGCGATGCAGCGGCAGCACCGGCTGGAAGGGACTTGTGGCATCAGGGGATCCTGGTGCCTGGATCCTCTCCCTGTGATTAATCTTTCTCGCTGTTGCTTTAGGCCTCTTGAAGAGCAGTGGGCCTGGCTGCTGGGTGGCTTTGTCTGCTGCTGTGGTGAAGGGACCTTCACGCCGTGGGTTGGGAAGAGCAAAGTGCCCAGCTCCACTCCTGATACGCGTGGATGTGGGTGTCGTTGATGGCGTGGGGACGGATGGCTGTCGAGATGTGGCATTAAAGGCCAGGGTTGACGAGGCTGTGCCGCATGCAGAATTATGGAGGGGTTGGGTGTTGAAGGGCTCACCCTGCACATCCCAACTTGGGGTGTCCCCTGTGCCTGGTGCCGTGTCATGGGAGGGACACCGGAGTCCCCAGCCCTGCATGGTGAGATGGTGGCTGCGTGTGAGGCAGTGTCTCCACTGTGGGGATGGGTTTTGGTGTGGAGGTCTCCTCACAGTTTGACTGGATCTGGAATTGTCAGATCACTGGGGCCGGCCCCGTCCTGCCTCCTGTCCCCGGTGCTGTGTCCCTGTCCCAGTCCTGCACTCCGGCTGGTTCCCGAGCATCATTGCCTCCTCCTCCCTCTGAATGCCGAATCAGACCACGCGTTACAAACACCAATCTGCTGAAACGCAGACATGCTGCGAGCATTTTGGGCTTTGCCAAACCTGAGATAAGTCCCAGGGCTTGGTGCCGGCACAGCTGTGCTGGGAGATGCGGTTACTCATGGTGCTCCCCCTGGGATGTCCCTCCCGGCGCAAGGAGGACAATGCTCGGGTGCTCTCACAGACGCTGGTGTGAGTGGCAAGGCCATCCAGATGTTTTTTGGGATTTCCTCATGTGTGTCCCAGCCAGCGTGGGCACCTGTGCAGTCCCTCTTATGCCACTAATGGAGATGCCTAGCAAAAACAAAGAGAACCCTAGAAAAACAGGTTTTAGCAGCTGTAATGAAGTCCCAGCGATGTAAATCAGGAGCCGGAGATTTGGACGTTTATTGCAGATGTCACCAAATAATGAAATTTAAAAGATACTTCTGAAGCATTCTTCCTGTTTTCCACCTTAGGTGTTGCAGATGAGAGCAGTGGGCAGTGCTCACAGAAGCGAATATCTGCAGATATAATGACATTTCCATTTGTGTCATAATCACCACCAGCTTGAGCCATGGGGCCAAGGCTGCCATGGGGCAGTGCTGGGGCTGCAGCGTGGCCAGGTCCCCACTGCAGAAATCCCAGCATTACGGATCTGACCTTGGACTGCTCCTTGCCTCCTCCTTCAAGGTGATTACTTTTTAATGACCGACTGCTGAAAAGGGAGGAAAATGAATTATTTCTGCCATAGGATTAGCTCTAGGAGACAGGAGCGGTGCTGCCCTCATCGATCTATCGGCTCGCTCACAGAGTCAGCCCGGCACCAAACTTCTCCACGATTTCCTGGCAATGCCTTCACCCTAATGCCACTACCACTTTATTATTCTTTAACCTTTGTTTTTTTGGTGGCAACCCTGGAGGGGACATCTCTTTTGCCTTAAAAGAGGCATTTGCATCCTCATATTTATAATTTTTATATTATGTGTTTACATTATGTGATGATATATATATATCTCATTATAAGATGATATATAATTATATTTGCACATATCTGTGCAAACTCCTGGGGCGCAGAAGGTGGGAGCTGCTCTGAGCATGGCACCTGGGTCCTCGCAGCCAGAGTCTGTCCATCCGTCCGTGCAAGTGCAGGTGAGTGGCAGAGGGGAACCACGGACGCAGACAAGGGCAGTAGTGTCAGTGCCGAAAGAAGCCAAAAAAAGGGAACTTCTGGAAAATCCGTTAGTGAATGGCGTGCGGGAGGAAGCACGGCTTTTCAGGCATTGTTTTAAAAACCAAAAGAATCTGCGAGTCAAAAGGCTTGTGAAAACAAAAGAGACAGCGAGACCTCCCCCAGCCCACCCTGGTCCATGGGGACGGGGTCTGTCACCCTGTGGGGGACACACAGGGATGATGATGCAGAAGCGATGGAAAAAAAGTGGAGGGTTTTTTTTGCTGAATTCTCTGTGGAGCACGCTGCCCAGCAGGGCACCCAGGCGGAAAATAAAACGGCGGTGTTTGGGTAGGACTGGGAGTCGCCCCAGAATTAGAGTTAATTAAGATTGATTCGTTGCATGGAGGAGATGGACTGCAGCCGGGCTCGAGTGCGCGAGGAAATCATCTCCCTGCCTCAGCCCCTGGGCAGAGACTGGAGAAGAGGGGCCAAGAGCTGGTGCCTTGGCTCTTGCCCCACCAGAGGAGTTCATTTTTGGAGCTTCAGTGGGAAAAACAGCCCAAGAAGGGAGAGCTCGGACAGGGGTGGGCGGCACCAGGTCCTTGGACCGGTTCCCCGGCTGCAGAGCATCTCCTGCATCATCTCCATCTCCTGCACTTAACAACCTTCATCCAAGAGCTTGTGGGAGGATGAAACCTAATGGCAATGCCTTCTTCTTGGGAAAATAAGGCATTTATAATTATTTTCAACCTTCTGGGGTTTATCAGGGTTCGTAGACCCCCCTCCCTTCCAGGTCTGCCCCAGGTGTGGGGATCAGGCCGTGTTCTCCCTGGTCCAGCATCCAGGCTCAGTGTCCACCCCTGAAATATGTTGGTTTTGCTTTGTATCTTGCTGCACTACAACACCGTTGTAGTGCAGATCCCAGGGACTGTGTCCTCCAGGCATCCCACCACCACCCCATCCCACCACCACCCTCATACCATCACCCCCGCGTCCTACCACCATCCCAGTGCGCAGCATCGCGGGTCACCCGGCCACCACCTCGGGGCTCGCAAGGATCCTCAGAAGAGTGTGATCCCCCCCAGATCCTACTTATGTGGGTTCAGGTAGGGTCACAGCCCCTCTCAGGGGATTGTGATCCTGAGGGATTCAACAAGTGGTTTTGAATGGGGCAAGGGCAGGACAAGGAGTTTTTTTGAACAGCTTCCATCTCTGCTGACAGCACATTCTTGGCTGAGTGACTCCTGTGGGAGCAGAGGTTGAGATGGTGCGGACATGCCTTAAAACGCTGTCTCCGCATCCTCCTGTAGACCACGTGAACATGGATACGCGTAGCCGAAATCTCCGTAGGTGGTTTCTTGTGTGTTTCGAGATGGGTTTGAGGAAGAGGTGGCCGTGGTCACGTTCATGCCAAGCCCAGGTGGGACAAGTGATGTCCTTGCCTCGCAGCATCCTCCAGTCTCCCCATGGGTCCAGGGCCAAAGGAGGAGGCAAAGTCCTGTATGGGACAGGGCAATGGGACCAGGAGCTTCACCTGTTGCTGGTGTGGCCGTTGTTATGCAGATTGCATGCAAATTGGGTCCATTTGACCTCCTGACCTTTCTATGGGGCCACGTCTGTTTGGGAAAGTGGTTCTGCTGATGAGAGATGGATTTTCCTCTCTAACGTCATCCCCTCAAAATGGGCTGGGTCTAACCTGGGCCCTGGGGAGCTCGTCCAATATCAAGGAATGAAATTTCGGTGAAGGGCTTCAGCCCCAATGGGAATCTGAGCAGCACCCAGTGCTGTGGTGCCCTTCTCAGCTCTGAGCTGAGGTTTCTTCCTTGAGACCACCTTGAAGGGTGATGGGCTTCAATGACCTCAATGCTGGGCTTCAATGACCTGGGCTTCAATGCTCAGTGATGCTCTTGGTAAAAAAACCCCTCCTTTTAGCCTAAAAAACACCCTTCCAGAGGAACAGCGATGGCGTGGTCAGGAGCAGGGATGCTGTTGGAGGGAGCTGCGGTTTGCACCTGTGGCAGGGAGTGGAGGAGGTGGCGATGGAGTAACATGATAATTAATCTTTCTGGATTAACGATTGCCTGCGAAACGCAGGAGGGAGCGTGTGGTGTGGGGGTGCGGCTGGGGCACGGAGGGTAGGGGCTGTCCCACCTTTTGAGGGTTTTCAGACCCAAAGCATTCAGCAGTTTTGCTCTGTAGTCTATGAGACCTGGAGACAAATGACATTACAAAAACCAGAAATAACAAGAAATAAGAAATTTTTTCCCACTTTTTTTTTAGATCACTTTTATTGCTTTTTTTAATATTATTTTTTCATCTTGCATCAAACAGTGGAACAAAATTCCTCAAATCCACTAATTGCACCAGCCCATTATTAATAATACCCAGATTTTATTGCCTTGTCCCCTCGATCGGGGGTTCCCAGGGCTGCGCACCAGGTGCCGTTTTGCCACGAGTTTCTCCTCTGGCTGTGACAGATGGGGGATGCTCAGCTGCTGCCGGCTCCGTATTAATATTTCATTTGCTGGCCAGGTCCTGGAGCAGCACAGATGGGCGATGGTCCGTTGGTCACTCCTGGTCCGTGCTGGTGTCCAGCTGCTCTGCACTTGATATATGGGTGGATGGAGCAGCCGCTGGAGCCTCTGGTTTCTCCGGGGGGTGGACTGGGAGCGAGCCGAAATCCTTTAACATCTGGATGCTGACCCTGCTCTGATTGCGAGAGCATCCCGCACGCTGGTGGCACCTGTCAGGAGGGGATGGGGAATGCGGCGGACAAAGAAACACAGCTGAATTCGCCCAATGGGCCCCAGATTTGCTGTGGAGAAACTCAGCATTTGCAATGTGTCGAGAATTCGATTGTGCAGCCTGGGTTAAACATCCCACCCTTTGCAAATGCCAGCAGTGGGTTATATCGTGTCTTAAGCGTGGCTTTGTGCTTTCCTCACCCCATCCTGGCTCTGGGACCAGTTTCACCACTGGTGTAAATCACAGGTTTGCCAGGTCTTGATGAAGGTTTGGCTGTGAAACAGGGCTCCAGACATCCATGTTTCGCTCTCCTTATAGAATTAAAAATGTTGGAATTTGGGCTTCCCCTACCTGGAGAAGGAATCACATCAGGCTGCACTGCTGCGGGCAATTGCTAGGATAACAAAACCGCTCAGCGTCCTTTGGAAAAGGCAGAAATCCCCCAAACTGGCAGCTCTGCAGAAAAAGGAGCCGTTGGCATTTAAACCAGTGGCGGTACGAGGAAACCGTCATGGCGGCAGCTCGCTCTTGCACCCAGAGCCGAATGGACAGCGGTGCCTGCTCCCTCCCAAGGATGGGATACTCCTTGGGATGCTCAGTGGGATTTGAACCCCGGCTTTGGTGCATCCTGATTAAACCTTGTCTTTGGTGCATCCTCAGCTTGGCCATGTTTGCTCTTGCACTCTCCCTCTGCTTCTTTGCCTCCCCAAACCCATCCCAGCCCACTCTGGACCTCCCCGGGATGTGGGATCACTGCAGCCGCCAGCAGATGTTTCCCGCGGGTCCTCTGTGTGTTTTGCCGTGGGTTTTTTAGCATTTGTGATGTGCGCAAGTGTGTGGGGCCAGGACGTGGGCATGTAGAACGTGTACATGCGTGCGCACGTATGTGGGCAGCGGGGGATGCAGCTGCGCCACTACAAAGGTGTCCCTGTGCTGGGATGCTTCTCAGGGCAGCCCCGCTTCACCCGAAATCCCCTGCCAAGAGCCGGGGGCACCCCATCCCCAACGCTGAGCCGTTGGACACTCTCGGCAAAGCCCAGTGAACAAAAGCCCAGTTCAGAGGCACTGCTGAATAGATTAACAAGATTTCCATAATTAGGGCGGGAGGGAACAATAGGATTCTCCCCTGCCCAGCCCCCCCTGCCCGCCTTTGTCTTGTGCTGGGGATAATGGGCAGCAGCAAGGGTGGGAACTGGCCTGGCCATTTGGTCACTGGACAGTAATTTTCTCACACTGCCAAGGGAAGCATTGAAACATCTGTCCCACTCTGCCGCCTCATTCACCTCCCATCTCAACCCCCTGACAACTTCGCCCTCCCCCTGTGTTCGAGTGCAAGCGGGTTTTTTCCCGGGTTTTGGGTTTGGGGTTTTTTTTGGCTTTTTCTTCTCCCAAATGTGTCTCACTGGGCCCGAGGAGCAGCCCCAGTGGTGGGTGTCCAGCTGTGGTGTTGCCTACCCTCTCACAGGCTCTTAGCAAAGTGATTCCCATTGCCGGGCATATTTGTAGACACCAGTTTTCAGCTGGTGTGGGAACAGCGGTGTGCTGGTTTTGCTGGAATAGTTATTTCCCTCATAGCATAGTTGCCATATGGCCAGTGACCACTGTTTGTGAGCTGAAGATAACTTTGATTGCTTTATTAGCATTATTCCTACTCTTATTACAATTTGCTAGTATTATTATTCTTTTAACTTGGTTTATTTTAATTATTAAATAGTCTTTATTTCAACCAGACCAGTTCTTTAACTTTTACTCTCCCAATTCTCTCGCCCATCCCACCAGGGAGTCAGGGAGCGAGCAAGTGGCTTCATGGTGTTTAACGGCTTGGGATTTGCCGGTCGTGGTGGTGGCTCCTTATTCCTGCAGCTGAGTGCTGGCGTTTGGCTCCGCACTGAGCCCGATCCCAAATCCCTTCCCTCCTCAACGGGCATTTGCA
>NW_010177150.1:480-1875 GCF_000695765.1 Mesitornis unicolor | reverse complement strand
TGCCTTTCTAATTTTTTTTTTTTCTGGCGGGGGAAAGAGGATGGAAGCAGCCATGGTCTGCACCTGCAGCACACCGTGCACAGCACTCTGAGCAAGGATGGAAACTTCTGCTGCTCTAGATCCTTAAAAAGAAAAAAAAAGTTTTATTCCAAGGCACCTAAACCTTAAAATTTCCCCCTTTAACAGGTTTTCAGTGCCCTTTGGTGTCAGGCGGAGGGAAGGGAACCGTCTGCGCCCAACCAGACCCCACAAACGGCTTTGGGAAATTCTGCGCATTTATGGGGCAGCGTCCTCCTTTGTACTGGGGAAAAAAAGGGGTAAAAAGGGCCCTTTCCCACAGTTGGTCACGGCCAGCTCCATCTGCACATTGATCCGTCAGGAGCACTTTAATAACGGCCGGTAAATGAGGGGCAGGCAGCAGATAAAGCTGCGCAAAGCTGCCATCTAAATCCTCTTGTGGAAGTTTGATATCCAGAGTGGAAGTACAAATGCCACATAAGTCAATTAAAGCATTAAGTAATCTAATTGCACTGTGGTCACAAAGTAGATAAAGGCTGAGAGTGGCGAGTGAGTGGGGCACAGGGTCCCCCGGCGCTTTGGACATGAGGGCAGGGATTTTGGAGGGACGGGGGGACTGGAGGGACCTGCAAAGGCATGCGCACAGCCCGGGGTGCAGGGCTGCTTCCCACACTTAGTATTCTATTCTATTCTATTCTATTCTATTCTATATGCTATGCTATGCTATGCTATGCTATGCTATGCTATGCTATGCTATGCTATGCTATGCTATGCTATGCTATGCTATGCTATGCTATTTTATTAGATACATTATTATAATAGATGTGCTAATACATTATAATAATATAGTATTATCATTGTACTCTGCTCTGGGTGGGGCAGGGACGTTCCTCGGTTTCACATGCTGACATTTGGCACTGTGGTGGCAGGGACCACCTGTTTGTGTCACGTGGTTGGATAAAATGGATATTTTATTCTGTTGGACGGTGTGGCTGTCACATCTCGAGCTGGTGGGGTTCTCTGAAATGCTGGTGGTGGCTGCTCCTGGCGGGGTCGTAGCACTGGTGGTGGTCAACGGGAATTATTAGGTTGGATTTGATGATCTTAGAGGTCTTTTCCAACCTGAATGATTCTGTGGTTCTACAACTGAGAGCAGATGTTTGCTGCCGGGAGGTGCAACGTGGCCCAGTTTTTCGAGATGCTTGGTGCGGGTCAGTGCTCGTCTGGGTTTCACCGCTCTCACTCCATCCTCTCCTGTCCACCCCTCACCCCCAGGTCTGTTGAAGATGCACTGGTCACCAGAGCATGCCCAGTCCCTGAACCAGTGGCCAGAGCAGCACCTCGACGTCTCCTCCACCACCTCCTCACCAGCCCACA
>NW_010177150.1:0-424 GCF_000695765.1 Mesitornis unicolor | reverse complement strand
CACCGCCTCCAACCTCCTCAAGAGGTATGCCGAGAAATATTCAGGGGTGCTGGATGCGCCTTACGAGCGCCCAGTGCTGAGCGGCTATGGGGATGGAGCCTTTGGGCCGGTTAACGGGCAGAAAGGGGATGGTGAGGCCTGGCCAGTGGCGCACAGCTCTGATGGGGCCTACCCCCTGACCCCGATCCACGATGGCCTACCAGGCACCAAGGGGGTGGTGCCACCTACCGTCCCCCCCAGTGGCGGGGCCATCGGGCTAGGCGGTTCCCCTGTGGTGTCCAACCTCACTGACCCCATGTACCCCGGGAATGCCTGTGGAGGAGCCACCGCCAGTTCCAGTGGCCTCGGGGCATCTCAGGAGTACCCCTCAGGTTACGGTGGCACCTACTTACCCTCCGGCTACTGCACCCAGCCGGCGGCAGCA
>NW_010177149.1:0-308 GCF_000695765.1 Mesitornis unicolor | reverse complement strand
CCTACAACCCCCTGGGATCCTTAGTTCCCCCCACCCCAGAGCCCCTGGGACCCCCAGAGCTACCTCAGGACTCCCAGAGTCCCCCCAGAGTCTCTTTGGAACCCCCTGGTACCCCCAGAGCCACCCCCAGAGCTCCCCAGGACCCCTAGAGCCACCCTGGGACCCTGGTGTGTGGGGTAGGGGGTCTCCCCTCTCACACTGGGGACACTGGGGAGGGGACAGGGATTTGGGGGAGGACCCTGGGGACCCCTGTGTGTGGGTCAGGGTCTTCCCCATCCTATTGGGGAGCACAGGGAGAGGACAGGGGG
>NW_010177148.1:703-1070 GCF_000695765.1 Mesitornis unicolor | reverse complement strand
GAGTGGAGCGCCCCAAAATAGGGCAGGGGCCCCGAAACGGGGCAAGGGACTGGCGCTCCCCCATGGACACAGCAAAACCCCGCCTGGTGACCGACCCCGCTGACTGATGGCAGGTTCGTGCCTGCGAACACAGCACGGGGCTGCCAGGAACCAGGACCCAAACGGCCGGAGGATGCCAGCACCCACAAAACCACGTCCCAGCCCTGCACCCGCTCCCAGGTCTCCAGCACAAGACGTCCCTAACCAGGACCCCCAGGTCCCCTCGGCCTGGACCAGCCCAGCAGAGCAGCACGAGAGCCCCTGCGATGGGCAAGGGACAGGAGAGACCACAGCACCATGGACCCCCCACAGCATCGCCCCGCGCCAA
>NW_010177148.1:339-670 GCF_000695765.1 Mesitornis unicolor | reverse complement strand
AACGGCACATTGCATCATCACGGGGGGTCTGAGGAGACCCCAGGGCTGGCCCTGCCTGGGTCGACACCACCGGTGCAGGAGCTGGTGGGGATGCCTGGGGGGACACAGAGTGGGAAGTGCCACAACCATCACCACTGAGACCTCGCGATGGGTCCTGACGGGGACGGTGGTGGGACCGGGGTGAGGTGGGGTGCGGGGGGCACAGCCACAGCCCCACGTCCCAGCGGGCTCAGGCGAGAGGTGCCACAACACGGCCCAGAGGGGACGGTGATGGTCATGGCACCCAGCACCGCACCCGGCAGCGGGGCGAGGGGATGAGGGGAAGGGCAGG
>NW_010177148.1:0-247 GCF_000695765.1 Mesitornis unicolor | reverse complement strand
GATGAGGGGAAGGGCAGGCAGATCCCATGGGATGGGCAGGTAGATCCCATGGGATGGGCGAGTGGATCCCATGGGATGGGCAGGCAGATCCCATGGGATGGGCAAGTGGATCCCATGGGATGGGCAAGCGGATCCCATGGGATGGGTAAGTGGATCCCATGGGATGGGTGAGTGAATCCCATGGGATGGGCAGGTGGATCCCGTGGGAAGAGTAGGCAGATCCCATGGGATGAGCGGGGAGGCAGTA
>NW_010177147.1:0-6613 GCF_000695765.1 Mesitornis unicolor | reverse complement strand
GGAGGAGCCCGTCGGGAAGCGGTGGTGCGGGCAGCGAGGGACTGAGGTGGGTCCTGAGGAGAACCGAGGCTCGTTGTGTTTGTCCGGGAGCCCCCCCAGTATCTGCGCCCGGTTCGTGAGCCCTCTCTGGGACAGGCCTCGCCGAAAGACTGAGGGGCTGGGCCCTCCTGGGCCTGCTGAGGGGGGGATGCGGGGGTGAGCCGGGCCCTGCTGCGGGAGCGGGAACAGGGGCAGGCCGAAGGGCGCCGGGCTGCGTTAGCTCTCGAGTGTGGTGGCTCCCGGGCCCCTGTGTGTCCGCGCAGGCTGCCCGTGGTGCCCCATCAGCAGGCGAGATGCAGCCAGAGATGTGTCATGGTAACACACCCACCCGCAGCACAGCAGCGGTGGCTTCCCCATCCAAATCCTCGGCCTCTGAAATGCCTTCTTATTTCTTTTAATTGGTATATTTCTCCCTAGTAAAGCAAAACAAAACATCCTTTTGACTACATATTTTTGATTTCAAGTTCTGTGCTTTTGCTTTGGAAAGGAGCAAGTAACTTCCTTTATTTCTGATTAACCGTAGAATATTTTGCACCAGAACTAATTGTGGACTATCTTAATGACAGGACAAGGAGGCAGTTTATCCCGTTCAAGTAAAATGGGTTCAAAACAGATTGCACAGGAAACATTTGATGATGCAGTGCAAGAAAACATTACAGAGTTTGAAATGGAGCCAGAAGAGGCTGTGAGAGAAGCTGTGCAGCAGTTTGAGTCCCAAGGTATTGTAAATTCATCTGGTTTTGCAGTTCAGGTTATTACAGACTGAAGTTTTGTATATCTCAACATTTCAGAGATTCTGCATGCAAAGATTGATTATCCAGTATTGAATTGTGAAGTGGAACATAGCCACTTAACGCTAACCTAGATTTGTGGAGTAATTATGGCTGGAGAACTGCTTTAAGTGAAACTTAATTGTAGGGTGAAATTTGGTGGAATTTGGAATGAAAACTTTTTTTTTCCCTTCCAGTTGACATTTAGCTAGAATTGATGCTTTGTTCCAAGACGTATTTGACCATTATAGTTAGCCTGAGCTTTGGCAACCTTTCAGCATCTTTGTGCATTGATCCACGTTTTACAATAAGTTTATCTTTGTTCACTCTGATTAACTTGACAAATTTTACCTAAGCTCTTGTAACTAATATTAATCTTGGTTTTGTCTTCTCTTTTAGGTGTTGACCTCAGCAATATTGTGAAAGCTGTGCGGCAGCCTGCCTCTGAAAATGGTCAAAAGCAAAAACATGAAATTTTGCTGGTAGGAGCACAAATTTATCTTGTCTTCTAAGGATCAGGGTTACATAATAGTTTAAGTAATAGACTAAGAATAATGAGATGTACTTTCTACTTCTGCCTCTGTCCCACGTCTCTGCGAGCTCTTCAACAAGCAGTTAATCCCATCTATTCTGCAATCCAGGAATAATATAAATGTTCAAAGAGCTAGCTTGCACTTTTCAGTGGACGTATCTGTAAGTGCAGAAAGTCAGCATGTCCTGCCTAGGAAATGCAGAGACTGCCTTTTGTAACTCAAAAGCAGATTCTGCTGTGGTCGGGTAAACTGAAAGTCACATGGAATAACTTTAGTGAAAGAAATACAAGGAACCTAAGCTGTTATTTAGCCCCTCTGAGGGGGAGATGAAAAGATTGACTACAGTCCCTCACCAGCAAGAATATAAAAATACTCTTGGCCACCATTGACCTCTGTAAAATGTGCTGGTTGGACCCAGTTCACCCACTGCTGGTCAGACTGGCATACAGTGACAGCAGAAGACAAAATGCTGCTCTTTGAGAGCTGTTTCTTAGATATGTCAAACTAATTATAAGTATAAAAGATTACTATTATTATAAATAAACAAATTTGACTGACTATGAAGAACTGTTCTCATTCCTTCACAGTTTGGATCAACAAGTACCTCATGTTCTCTTCTTTAGACTTTAGATGCCCTTGGGAGAGCTGTTGCTGACTCTGATCTCACTGAGATGGCTGAGCAGCTGGGGGTCTTCACTGATCAGTGCAAAGAGCAGCTGGCTTTCCGCTACCTGGCCGGGCAAAATGGTGCCTATCCTGTGGTATTCTCTGCCTGCCAGTTGGCTTCAGGAGACAGGAATTTAATGCTGAAAGCTTTTTATACTCTGGCTGCCATCTTGGATGGACAGCCAGACCTACTTGACTCCGCTGGCCAGGATCTACTGCTACAAACCCTGAAAGAATATAGGGAGGATGCGGAAATGACGCTGGCTGGGATCCGATGCATTCGGCACGCCTGTCTGAAACACGAGCAGAATCGCCAGGACTTTGTGAAGGGTGGGGTTCTCCCGCTTCTGACTGGAGCCATTGTCCAGCATGGAGACAGCGCTGATGTCGTCCGAACAGCGGCCTCGGCGCTCAGGGTCATGACTTTTGATGATGACATCCGTGTGCCCTTTGGTCATGCTCATGATCATGCCAAAATGATTGTGTTGGAAAACGATGGGTTACGAGTCCTCATTGAAGCTGCAAAAGGTAAACCCCATGACTGTTGATCCTGTTTTTGAATCATCTGTGCTTTCTTATCTCAGAACGGTGCTTTGTCGTAACTTGAAGCTCCCCAGAGGTGATTTGGAAATCTGCCACTAAAATGATGTTTAATTCTTTTGATGAAACGTGCCCCGAGAGAGGAAGATAATGTGACTGCTCCAGACGCTATCAGCAGCACCAGTGTGGCAGTTCTCAGAGCTGTTTGTCCATTTATCTAGGAACTGTTTTCCAGCCCAGTGCAGGTTTGCAGGCACATTATCCCTGCTGAGGTGCTGTGTTCTTGCCAAGACAAGATATGCAGTCTCAGTCTAGCTACAGAGTGAACAGGGTGTTACCTGTGCTGGTTTTATATAGAAAGTGAAATACAGTTTCCTGTTTTCTCTTTGTTTTTTTTAATGAAGCAAAGTAAACCACCTTGATTCTGCAGCACGCCCTCCTTGCTTGTAGTTACTCCATTCGTCATCTCTCCTCTACAGCATTCACAGACAACTCCAGCGTTCTCAGTGAACTGTGCGCCACCCTTTCTCGCCTCTCTGTCAGGAATGAATTCTGCCAAGAAATCGTGGACCTTGGCGGCTTAAATTTCATGGTGGCTCTCCTGGCTGACTGCATTGACCATCCGGTGAGCGATAGAGTGTGCTTGGGAGAGGAGGGAATGCAGCAGGGCCTGCTTTTAAGTTTTAAGAACTGGCTGTGAATGGGCCTGCACTGTGTGTCATTTTAGGTGCTGTTAGGGTTGAAGCCCAACCACTGATCCCTGTTTATCTCCCTGTTTACAGCATTATAGACAGAACTAGGTTACAGGTGCTCTATCAGATAAGAATGGAGTAATTTTGAGCCCCTTGCACTTCGATGCTTCCTCTGTCCTCCATGAGCAGGACAGCTGAGCTGCTGGTTTTCCACCATTCTAGCTAGAAGAGATTCAAGAAGACTTAAAAGCTCAAGTCCCAGAGGTTGATATTTGATTCTTTAAGCTTCTTTGAAAAGCTTTGCCAAACTAATAAGGTTCCTTATTACTCTTTCTAGCAAGAAAGTGAGCCTGAGATGTGACTGAGAATAGTGTTGCTGTTCGTAACTGGGAATGCAACTGCTTGAATGGAGTTGCTGGGGGACATTCTGGTTAGCTTTCAAAAGTCTGTAAAACTCACTCTGCAGCTTTCTAAGCTGTTTTTTTTTTTTCTTGATGAATGCAGGACGTGGTGAAGCAGGTGCTGAGCGCCATCCGAGCGGTTGCGGGTAATGACGACGTGAAAGACGCAATCGTTAACGCTGGGGGAACGGACCTCATTGTGCTCGCTATAAGCCATCACCTGGCCAACCCTCAGGTAGGCACCGAAGTGGGTGATGAGGTCCCACTGGGTCTGGGAGTGGAGATCAGGTTTGGGCTGCACAACACAGCTGCGTTATCCCTTGTGTAGGGGAGCAACCCACAGTGTTGCTCTAACTTGTGATAAGCAGCTTATGCTGAGAGCAGATACATCCTAAGGACAGTTGTTAAATGATTGCAACTGAGCAGTGTGTTAAACCTTTAACATGCAATTGTGATAGAGTGGTTAAGTGAATATTTGTGTAAATTTAAAGTTATGTCCGCCTCAATATATTAGGTTTTTTTTCTTGTTCCTGGATACAGTGTTTTACATGCCAGAGAAACAAGATGTTTCAGTGTAAAAAAAATATTTAAAAAATGTTAAAAAAACACAAAACAAATTCCAACCTCTGTTTTTTCCCTTAAAGCAACGTTTTCAGCCAACGAGTGTCTCTTCCCCTTTGTCTTGCAGATCTGTGAGCAAGGCTGTGCAGCCTTGTGCATGTTGGCTTTGCGCAAACCTGAGAACTGTAACGTCATCATGGAGGGCGGAGGGGCGTTGGCAGCTCTGCAGGCTATGAAAGCACACCCACGAGAAGTGGCTGTACAGGTATTTGCCTCGGAGCACTTATCATTTATCCAGCATTGGTGTTGGCTCTGTTCGATTTTATCTTTTACTTGACAAATACCGAAAGGTTCCAGGTGTGTTGAGAATGCAGCGTCTAAACACAAGACTCCCTGCGTCTGTCACCCTGGTGTGATCAGAGCAAAATTTAGTTTGGGTGTCAAATGCATGTGAATTCAGGTTCAAGTTTGAGATTTGCTGGTGGTCTGACAGAAGCAGGAGGTTTTGTAAACTTCAGTGTGAAAGAGCAGCCCTACTTTTGTCCATAGATTTTTATTCTTTCAGGAAATAGTTTGTTGCTGTCTACAGCATCTCACATTTGGTTGCCCAGAAAAGGTTCTTTAGTTGGAGCCACGTCTGGTTTGTGTGTGCCAGCATCCTTTCCCTACAAAAGATGCTAATATCTCTCCTTTACACCTCTCTTCAGAAACAGGCTTGCATGCTGATCCGCAACCTGGTCTCTCGGAGCCGGGACTTTTCTCAGCCCATCTTAGAGATGGGAGCTGAGAACCTGATAACAGAAGCTCGTGCAACGCACAGGGACTGTGATGACGTGGCCAAAGCTGCACTGAGGGATCTCGGCTGCAAAGTGGAGCTCCGAGAGCTGTGGACAGGTCAGAAGGGAAGCCTGGCTCAGTGAACTGTCGCTCCACTAAGCTGTGGAGCTTCAGGATATCCCTATACATGAAGTCTAAGGGGGGAAACAAAGTGGCATGGATTAATTTGCAGTTACATTGAACTGGAATATCTGAAGCAAATGCCTGGCTTGTGAGGCTGCAGTGAACTTTTTATTGGGAGCTACAGCTGAAATGGCTTTATGCATTCACAGGCTGCAAATCAACTCTGTTTAGTAATCATTCCCCAAATCATCTAATGCCTGAAGATGATCTGCTCCCCCCTGCTGTTATTTATTTTACTTATGTACAGCACAGGGCTGTTCCTGTGTGCTCTGTTCTATACAGTCAGAGCAAAAGCGGATCTTTCCTGACAGGAGCTCAGCATGTACCGCAGCAGCTGGTTCTGATTTGTTCCTCTGCTCTTTGCCAGTGGAGGCTGCCAGCCTGATCTGAGAACGGGATGGATGTGGAGGAATCCCATCATTTGTGAATGTGTTCTGTCCTGTTGTACTGTTAATTTATTTTACTGCTGACCATGTTCTGTGTTGCTGCTTTTTTTGGATTTTCAGCCAATACAATGTTTTAGACAAGAGCGAAGTAAGGATTTTGGATAGTACGGCCCAAAGCAACATACTTTGATGTTGCCATTTGCATCCAGGAGGAAAGCTCTTTCAGCAAGAAGAGCAGGTCGGGGTTTGGTAGTGAGGATTGTGGGTTCAAAGCAGGGACAAACTGGTGATGGTGCCACGCAGCAGGAAGCCAGCATGGGGGATGGGGGAGCCCAGGCTTTGGTTATACCTTAGCAGGGCGGTGCTTCCCTGAATCCAAGAGTGCTGTAATTGTAACAAAGAGGCCTTGCACCTCATGGACTGAAGACCAGTGCAGACTTGGGGACAAAACAAGGAGAGATGAAGGTTCTGAAGTCTCAGCTCAAGGCTTCTGTGTGCTCCCGCCAAGTGGTTCCTGTTTCTTACTGGTCTGCTCTGGATGCTGAACCTTCCTCCTGCACTGCTACTGATGTTGTACTTGAGTGGATGTTTTCTAATGTGGTATTCTCTGTAGAAATGTTGAACCTATAAAAAAAATGTACAAGGGTGGTTGGCTCTTCATGGAGCCTTTTTGAGACGGGAGGAGAAATGCCTTGGTGCCGAGTTTGTAAGTAAAGCCTCCTGTGGCCCTGCGCTGTCTGCTGGCAGATAGCAAAGCTTGTGGTGTTCTTCAGAGGCTTCCCCCCCTGCCACAGCAGTTGGTCGAGGGTTGGTGAGAACCAGCACCAAGGCTCAACCTGGTGCTGTGGGGGAATCAACCCTGGGGTCCCCCACCGTGGCGGGAAAGCTGGGCTTCATTTCCCTTCTGCGTTATCGCCGAGATGGCACCCTTGCTGTTAGCCCCTGCCTGGGGCGCGGGGAACGGCTGGAGTCGGGCGAAGTGGGGGTGGGCAGGGCAGGACGCGACCAGGCACAGCCCAAGGCCCGTGGCCCCGGGGAACGCAGGTGGAGCCGGGCCGGTCCCTG
>NW_010177146.1:0-2249 GCF_000695765.1 Mesitornis unicolor | reverse complement strand
GGGGTTGAAGGGGTCATCCCCTGCAAACTCCTGAATTTATAGCAAGTGTGATGTTTATGGGATAGAATACATCTTTATTGGTCAGCTTGGATCATACCTGGATCATCTGACCTGGGTCACCTGTCCCAGAGAATCCCAGACTTTTGCTTCCCGCCCACCTTCTCTTGTGCAGACAAAAAAACCCAAAAACCCAAAAGAAACCATAACCACAGGTGCAGGAGAAAGACTGAAAAACAAAACCTTGGAAAACATAAATATCTGACGTCAAGAATGAAAATAAAAAAAACTTATTAGCTACAATAAGGAAAATATCCCAACCAAAGCTACAACATCGACTTGCATTCACTAAAGCAAACACTGCAGTTTGGTTTTTTTTCAGAAATCCAGGTCTGCTGAAACATTAAAAGGGAATTCTACAATTTATCCCAGCAAAACCAGGACACACACTAAAAGTATTATATATTGACAAATAAGGAATGTTTTTTATTAAGACTGTGCTTCAGAAAGACATTATTTAGTGTTAAGTAGCCTTCGTGAAGGCACAGAATGAGAAGAGGTAAGCACAGCTGTCTGCTGGAGATAAGGTATGTAAAACCACTAGTGAGGTATGTATGCATGCAAATACAATTTAAAACTGCACAGCTGGTCTTTGTAACAAAATGAAACATAGTCAAAAGTAAATACTGTGACTTTTTAATGGCCACAGTTTTACTTCATTATTAAAAATAAGGCAAATATTTCCAAACATAAAATTCACAATTTGAATAAATGAAATATTTGAAACAAAGTGCTTCGCAGATCTGAACTCTGCAGGATTGTGCTGTCTGGTCTAGAAGCATTTCTTAGACATCATAGGAGCATTTCACACAAAACTGAACATGTCATTCAGGTGATTAAGAAACAAGACATTTCAACAGAATTTTCTAAGGTTTTTACACTTTCAAGTATTTGAGTTCTTACAGCCACTGGTTTTTATAACAAATGTGTGCTACAGCAGTACAGGTTCGTGGATTCCTTTAGCAGCAAAAGCCCATTTCAAAGGGCACGTGGTCTTTTCGGGTTGATCTGTTTACTGGCCTGTTCTTCCTCTTGTAGAGCTGCCCGGAAAGATTTCACTTTATCTTTAATGAAAAAGAGAGAATGAGTACTGATGTGCCTGTGCTCAACACAGATCTTGAAACTAAGCTTGGATGCTCCACATCCTGGCCCTAATGTACAATAAAGAATATTCCTCCATAAAAATAGCTGATGCTACAAACTAAGAGAAATGAGATAAGCTTAAATTCAATACTCACCATACAAACAAGTTGCTTAGCAACTTAGTCCCTTCTTAGATGCTACCCCTGTCTCTCGTCAGGATAGATTTGGAAACTGCACAATTGCATTCCCAGCATGTAAAATGTTCACACTTCTATTCAGCTTCTATCTTACAGACTATAGGGAGATACACATCACATACATCCTTTTCCTTTCCAGAACCTTCCAAATTATCCTTACAGGCATACAAAATTGTATTGAGTGTACAGTCAGTCACTTCTGCCCATTCTAACCCCCCCCCGCTCAGTTTTTCTATGAATATGAAAACCATTTGCCATTAAATTTTGGTAGTTATTCACCGTAAATAGATAAATGCATCATTCATTTGTTTCATCATAACTATAACAAGAATGGGAGAAACCTGAGAAAGGAAGTGTGGCAACCTTTCATATTTCTATTCCTGTCCCACTCCATTCCCCAGTAATATGTCCAAGAATGGAAAGAAGGAAACCAAACTGACAGCATAATAATCATAGAATCATTTGGTTGGAAAAGACCTTTAAGATCATGTACTAAGCTACTTGTACTTGTACCAAGCACAAATACAGGCTGGCACAAGCACAAATACAGGCAGGGCAGACAATGGTATGAGAGCAGTCTCAAGGAGAAGGACTCGGCTGTGTCGGTCAACAAGAAACTCAATATAAGCCAGCAATGTGCGCTTGCAGCCCAGAAGGCCAACTGTATCCTGGACTGCATCAAAAGAAGTGTGGCCAGCAGGTCAAGGGAGTTGATTCTGCTCGTCTACTCTGCTCTCGTGAGACCCCATCTGGAGTACTGTGTCCATTTCTGAGGCCCTCAACACAAAAAGGACATCAAGCTGTTGGAGCGAGGCCAGAGGAAGGCCACCAAGATAATCAGATGGCTGGAGTATCTCCCCTATGGAGAAAGGCTGTGAGAGCTGGGGCTATTCAGACTGGAGAAGAGAAGGC
>NW_010177145.1:0-25022 GCF_000695765.1 Mesitornis unicolor | reverse complement strand
CCCTAACGTTCTGTGATTCTGTGAAAAGCTGGTTGCTGGCACAGCTCTTTAAATAAATGCCCTGCATTTTATGTAAAAGCTCTTGTTCCCTGTTCCTGAGATTGAAAAATGCATTTGTATTCCATCTGGTTGGCAACTTTTATGTAATACAGGAAGATCTTTGGCCAAGTTGGAATTGTCTTGATTTCTTTCAGTGGTGGCTTGGTTTTGGTTATATTAACATGTAGAAGCTACTGTTACTTTTACCTAAGTCTCCTTAATTTTTCCCAAATTTAGACAATGGCCACAACTGTTGAGATCTTATATAAATCAAACCAGAGAATCTTATGTTACTCCCCCTACACAGAGAATTCACTTTTAATATATTCTAAAATTGACATTTTCTTAACTACTATAACAAACTCAATGTGATGCATAGTAGAGACTTTAAAAGGTATCCAACATCTTAAACACTGAAAATGACTGAAAAAACACTGAGAAAGGTAAGAGTGCATCCATCTGTTCAGTTAGCTCTCTGCATCTTACATTTGCTCATAGAACCTTGGACTAACTAGAGTGTGTATAGTGCAATGATCCTGTTTAATTTAATGCAGGAATTTACAGAAGATTAAAGGTTTAAAAAACTAATTGTTGACTGATAGTAGTTAAAAGTCATTATCCTCTACAGTAGTTCAGTGACTTACAAGAAACAAGTTGATGACAGCCTACTTGTCTCCGTTTAAGGGTCAGAGAGAGAGAGAGAGAGAGCAGGATTTTCTCTCTATTGCCCCTACCCCTCCCAGGGGGAGGATTAAGAGAAGGGAATAGAGAGAGAATTATAATTATAATAATAATAATAATGATTGCTCCACACAAGGTTGGAAGTTAAAACTGTAACAAGTTTAATGAAAACAACAGGGGAAAGGAAAAGGGAATTAATAAGGGACAAAGGATAATTATATACAAAACCCGATCCCAGTAGTCCCGAGTGGAAATGTCCGAGCAGTGCCTCGTGGCCGCTGCGACTGCTGTGACTCGGGTGGTGGTGGATGCTGCCGAACACGTGGAGCTAGGCCCAGCCGTCCCGAGATGCGACAGGAAGCAGCCCAGGAAGTCAGGAAAAGCCCGCGAAAACGTCGGTTTTTTATAGACTGTGGCCGGCAAGGGGAGGGAACAGTACTGATCTCTGACCCTCCAGGGTCCTACAGACACCACCTGCCGTTCCTTTTCAGGCTGGTAACCGTTAAACCATAACACTACTACAGGATGCTAAGAAGAAAATGAAAAATACAGAATGAAAGACATTACACTAGTGGGTTTAATCAGAATATATATTAAGTATCTGAATTATTCAATGAGGTATAAATTCAGTCTGTAATGTGACTGAGCTTTCATTTAGGATTCTTCCTCAAATAAAGAGCAGATTAAAAAAAAATAGGGAAAAAAAAAAGTTTCCCATTACATATTATGGATTTATCCACATATGTAAGTAGCTCATAGTGAAGTTAAAATGAGGTTTGAAATCAGTCAGCATCCTTGAAGGTAGTGTACACAAAAGGGCCAGCAAAACTGATTGCAAGCCAACATGCAATTAAATCCTACTGCCTCAATAAAGTGCCACAATAAAGTCAGTGGCACTTTTTGTTTGGGATTAAGGTGGCAAGACTCCATCCATCCTCTCTTCAGATGAAAGCTATAGGCTATATTTTGAGAGAGAAGCAATGATACTTAAAAAATGGCAAGTCTTTTTATATTGAGAAGTATGTAATTGCTAACAAGTTTTAATTGAAAAAAATAACAGAAACTCTCCTACTTTCTATCTGCCTTTGAAAGTGGCTGCTACTCATTTTCTAATCACTGTTTTTCATGCTTGAAATATGCAGCTCAGACCTGAGCATATGAGAGTTTCTGCAGCTGCTACTTGCCCTTTTAATTTTGGAGGTGACTCTCAGTGTTTGTTCTTGGCATGCAAATTGGCATTGGTACTATTGAGGCATCTCAACAGACTAAATCCTCAGAGGTTTCATTGTTAAATAGGATTCATTGATCACCAAACTATACTGAAGCCATCTCACCATGGGCTGCAGGGGAATCTCTGCTCTGGTGCACCTCCTCTGCCTCCTTTCTTCAGTCTCTTCTCTCACATCCCAGTCCTCTCTTTGTTGCAAGTCCCCTTCTGCTGGCTCTTGAAGAGGGGCTGGGTCCATACCATCTAGAGCCTAAGTCACACCACCTACTCCATGTGCTGAGTCCTCTTAAATATGTTATCACAGAGATACTACCACCATGACTTGGCCTTGGCCAGAGGCAGGTCCCAGGTGGTGAAGCTTCCAGCAGCTTCTCAGAGGAGCTACTCCTGTAGCCCCTTCTCTGCTACCAAAACCCCACCCCATAAACCCAGTACAGGGAGCATGAAAATGCTGCCATGGTAAATTGAATAATGCTGCTGCATACCCTGGGATACCCAAAAGTCTCAAGTCACTTTGGTGCTTAACAGCGTATCCCACTCAGAGCTGATGGACATTAGTTACCCATGTTTTGAAAGGAAGATTTATTTGCTGGAGAAAGGTGGATTTAATATTAGTGTGGTGTCTTGGCTAGATGTTAAGCTTCTTGCTTGCACTCTATAATGATGTACTCCTGTCAGTGTAAACAAAGTCAATCTGTGTAATCTTGTGATTATTAAAAATGTTGTACTTTTTCTCCTAATAAACCTGCTTCACATGTAGCTTCATCTTTTGGAGCAGGCGTTAATTAAGATCAAGAATGAGAGCTAATGTTCAGCTGGTGCATCTGTTTGCAGAGCAGCTAGACTGACGTACATCGGCTGAGAGCTGGGCCTTGAGATTTTCTTTTACAGTTGCATTGTTTGAGCCCCAGGTCACTTAAAACACAATCTACCAGTTTTCACCTAAAACTCAGCTACAGCTAAGCCCTTATATGGACAGGTTTGCAGCTGCCATTTAGAAGCTGCTTCCCCATATGAGTAAAGATATAGGGTGATTAGCTTTCAACTCTTTGCTTTATGCTGAGTAAATGAAATCTGCACTTCTTTCATAAGGAAGTTCCTAATAGGAACTATATTAAAATGGAGCCACACTGTCAAACATCTAACTAAATGTCTAATTTAAAATGTGCAAGTTCATTTTTGTGTTTCACAGTTGTAAATGGTTACTGGCATTTGCAGAGGCCCTTTGAGAAGTCTTTGGGGTTGTAACATCTGAAGGAATAAATTAAACATACAGAGAAGCAGAGAGCAGAATAGCAGATGTAGAATGTCAGGAGATTCTGATTCAAAGCCAAACTAAATGAGTTGATCATGTCTATAGCAGATGTGTTCAAACTGTTTTATGTGTTAAAAACTATTATTTGCTGTATCTTCAAAAAGTCCCAAATTTGAGTCTTCCACCAAGCTCAGTGTCTGTTATCTAGATGAGACGTTGTCTGAAAAAGTGCATGCTTAAACAAATTTGTAGTGAGTTGTGATTTTGTGCTGCTGAGGACAATAAGGAAAATTAGATTATTGATGAAAAACTGAAATACTGATACTCATAATCAGTATTCATTATAAGTTCTGACTATGCTCGTATTATGCTGACTGTTCTTGGGTAAAGAATACATACATGTGTTCCTGTGTTTATCTTCTTTCCTAGACATCAGATATTGGCCACTTTTGGAGGCAGGATAATGAAGAAGACCTTTGTTTTGACCTAGAAGTTTTGTTCCTACAGGAGCAAATGTGCTAAGAAAATACTATATGTCTAAGCAGTCTTTTTTATTTTTTAATTTGGCAATCATATTTTGACAGTAAAGACAGGCAGATAGATATACATACACATGTGTGTGTATTATCATATTGCAAAAGGACTGATGACTTGCTATTCTGCTGAACTGTCAGAAAAAATACCTTCAAGAGTTCTGGACTGCTTTAGAAGATAAACAGCAAATTGCAGCTTATAGTTTGTAGCTCTGCTAGGTTAATCTCAAACATACTATCAGTGATGTTTTGTTATTATTTTGTGCTAAGTAAAGCACAACCCCTCAAAACTCCTATGGGTTCATGCACTTTTTTAAAATTTAAGGTAACTTAAACAGTTGACTTAACTTAAGTAACTTAAACTTAAACAGGTGACTTCTGATTTATAAACTATCTTGAATTAATCACAGTTAAAAGTAATTTTCTCACAATTACTAGTGAGTAAGTGGAGGAGTATAGGAATTTCGTGAGGAAAAGGAAAAAAAGTGTTATTCCACATACTAGTCTCTGTAAACTGAAAGAGAACATCAACTGTGATATATGTAACAGGTACCCATGGCTAGTTTGACAATTACTGATTTTCCTGCTCGGATACAGCATTTAATCTCCTTACTCACTGCTACACTCACATTTTAGTATTTAGAGTAAGACTACATAAAATAAAGAGGAAATAAACGATGCAATTATGTAACATTGTTATAGATAAAATGTACATATAAAAAACTGAAATAAGTACCCTCTGTATTGAAGAAATATTTAGACTCTTAAATATTTTGAAATCTTGTCAATACATAAGGGGAAAGAAAGCCTGACAGAATTCAGTAGTATTGAATAGTTTCTTGTTACAATCTGACTCACAGAGAATAGTAATTTGTAAAAATGAGTGGCTTCATTTCTTATTGTCAGTAATTTTAATGTTTCCTTTGAGAAAAGATGGGAAGCATTTTAGGGGAAGAAAGCTGTGCTAGAGTGTAGGTAGAAGTTATATTAGCTGTTACCTGGTTATACTACTGCTTGCATCTTATAAGGGTTAATGAACTATCCAGCCTTTGTGCCAGAGTCTGGCCTGTCATGCTTGTAAGATTCTTATACATGAGCTTTCTCTCTTATTTGGTGGTGGATAACTATTGGTTCCTAAGTTCTTCATGGAACCAACGTCTACCAATTTTTCCAGGTTGTTTCACTGATGTCCTGAAGGCCCAGCGGGGTTTCACGTTGTGGAACAAATCTGGCCGCATGCCCAATTCTCATGGTGTTTTTATTACTTCATAGAGAGAAATTACTTTCTGCTCAATTTAAACAGAAATTCACATTTCTGCTTTGGTTCTAGGGAAGAAACATTAACAACACAGGAAAAAAAAAAGCCTTTCAATGACAACTGAAGTGGAGTAAGAGACATGCATCTCTGATCTTATCCTCCCGTTTGTTCTGATCCTTTAGCAGCCCCAAGCTCAGCAATGCTCTTCCCTTTGGAGAAGGGTAATCAGAAAGTCAAGGCAAGATTAAAGATGAGGCAAAAAGACAAAAGGACCTTCAAATTGGACCATACTGACCCTTTCAGGATGATTTTGATTCACCTTTCTTTGGTTGCTGATTTGTCCTTTGATGACGTGTGTTGGTGTGACATCAGAAAAATGCAGGGCTTTGCTTCCTTCTTCCATCTCTCTCCATCACTCTCTCTTCATGCATCCCTATTAAGTGTCCTGCTTTTAGCTGCCTCTTTGAATAGAACAGTGATTTTTCCACTAAAATGTGGAACGTAGTCTCCTTGTATAACCAGTATTATCTTAGATGGTCTGTGTTAGTGCCAAAAGCCCTAAATTTCTACTGTCTCCAGCTTTATGAGCTTCCTTAAAATTACATTTACTAAAAGCAGAAAGTCACAGTCACAAAAGAAGTCACAGTTAAAAAAAAAAATAAAAGAAGGAAAAAGATAGTACTACATGTGCATGGCTAATTCCAAGAGAAAACATCCTTTTCACAGGCAGTCTGAATATAACTCCTTGACCTTGTGGTGGGCATATGCTACGGATCATCTGGTTGGGGTGAGAAAGTTGGTAAACTCTTCTTGAAGTAACCTGAAGAAGTCTGCAAGTCACAGACTGTGGACAAGGTGAGCCCATCAGGGTGACTAGAATTTGCTGCCCAACAACACAGCTAAAGAAATGCAGGGGTGTGATGTGGCTTCAGTTGCTGCAGACATGGAGTGGATCCCACGACAGGTGAGGCAGGCGAGTAGCAAGATATAGATTCTGCCCTCAAGGGGAGCAGATCTGGATTTAATCAGGAAGCAAGGTGGGTGCCCATGGAAAGCAGCTCTGAAGAGCAGGGGAGCTCAGGAAAAGGGACAAGGATTTAAGGACATTATCCTTCAAGCACAAGAACATTTTTTTGCAGTACACAGATATATTGGGAGACCAGCTTGGCTAAGCAGGGAACTCATGACAGAGCTACAATGCTAAAATAGAGTGTTTAGGGTGGGAACATGGTGAAAAGCTACAGAAGAGGTAGCTAGGCACTGCCGAGGCAAGCAACTTACCAGTTGGCTTTGCTGGGGAAAGGCCAGCACCACAGGAAAAGGCTTCACAGCCTGTGAAGGGACAACATTTGAGGTCTCTGAACCAACCCAATACACCACTGTATTGTTCTATCTGCGTAAATATTACATACCTGCACAGTCATCATATAATTTGTGACTTTCATCTTTCCACATTTTTCTGCTACCCTACCTAGAAGTTTAATAAAATTGTTCTAACTCAGGGTTTAGGACATTCCTACAGCATCTTTGTGGGGAAGACTGGCTGGAAAGCTCCCTGGTGGAACAGGATCTTCGAGCGTTTGTTCACAGCCAGCTGAATATGAGCCAGCAGTGTGCCCAGATGGCCAATCAGGCTGACAGCATCCTAACTTGCATCAGAAATAGTGTGGCAGCAGGACCAGGGAAGTGATTGGCCCTCTGTGCTCAGCACTGGTGAGGCCGCACCTTGAATACTGTGTTCAGTTTTGGGCTTCTCACTACAAGAAAGACATCAAGGCACTGGAGTGTGTCTAAAGAAGAGCAACAAAGCTGGTGAAGAGTCTGGAGAATAAGTCTTACGAGGAGCAGCTGAGGGAAGTGGGGTTGTTTAGTCTGGGCAAAAGGAAACTGAGAGGAGACCTTATCGCCCTCTACATCTACCTGAAATGGAGTTGTAATAAGGTGGGAATTGGTCTCTTCTTTCAAGTAACAAGTAACTTCTTTCAAGTAACAAGAATGAGAGGAAATGGCCTCAAGTTGTGCCAGGGGAGGGTTAGATTGGATATTAGGAAAAAATTCTTCACCAAAATGCTTATCAAATATTAGGAGAGGTTGCCCAGGGAAATGGTTGAGTCACCATCCCTGGAGATATTTAAAAGATGTGTAGATGCAGTGCTTAGGGACATGTAGTGGTGGAGTTGGCAGCTTTAGCTTAACAGTTAGACATGATAATCTTAAGGGTCTTTTCCATCTTAAATGATTCTGTGATTCTGTGATGTTGTGATTCTCCTCTCTTACAGATTAATGTTTAGTTAAAATTTTTAATTTTACTAAAATCTGTGGATTCCCTGGCTGTTAAGGACTAATCCTTGTCGTCATGTTTTATTAAGTCTCCCTTACACTGCATATAGCATTTTAGTCTCCTCTGAGTACAACATTGTTTTTTCTAACTTTTTCTTCTAGAATTGGTGAGAAATAGAGGATAACAAGAAATCTATATCAGCCTGGCTGTTTCAGAAATTTTGGGCCCAGTTCAGAAGTTTTCAGTAGGATCATGTTTAACTGATGACAAGTGAAGTTCAGAATCACACAATACTTCTCTGTGAGTTTCTTTTTAGCATTTGGGGCTATGGAAACTGTATGCATCTATAGTATATGAGCACAAATCTACTGTACTTCAGGTACAATATGCTTCTTTTAAAAATGTTTCGCTTATGCAGCTGAATTATTTTCAAATATACATGGAATTAGCATAACTTTGAAAAAAGTTTTCAGATACTGTTGTGGTTTAAACCGGCAAACAGCTAAATACCATGCTCCTGCTCCCACTCCCCCAGCTTCTTGACGGGATGGGAGAGAGAATTGACAGAATAAAAGTAAAAGAACACATCATTTGAGATAAAGATTATTTAGTAATTAAAATAAACCAAACTGAAATAATAATAATACCAATGAATTGTAGTAATAATAGGATCAATGCTAATATAACAATCAAAGTTATACTCAGCTCACGAACAGCAGTCACTGGCTGTACGCCAACAAAAACACAAGGGAGAGGTAAGTCTCAGAAACCAAAATGAGCCATCATCATTAAGCAGAAGGGAAGGAAAGAGAAGAGATTGAAGGGGTTTTCCCCTGCAAACTCCCCCATTTATAGTGAATGTGACATTTATGGGATAGAATATGTCTTTATTGGTCAGCTTGGATCACACCAGATCATCTGTCCTGTGTCACCTGTCCCAGAAGATCCCAGGCTTTCAATTTTCCCCTATCGTCTTGTTCAGAGAGAAGAAAAAACAAAACAAAAAACAATAACTAATGAAACTATGAATACCAGTTGTAGTTGAAAGACTGGAAAAGATGTCTTGAAAAGTGTAAGCACCACGCACTATCAACATTCCTCGTAGCATAAATCCAAAACAAAGGCTCAGCTTATACTAAGGAAAAAATAACATCCCAGCAAAACCACGACAGGTACATAAGACTGACATTTTACAGCAAAAATTATGATTGTTACAGTATTGGGTAGGCATTTATGACTTTAGGGAACTACAAAAAAGAAATGCAACACTAAGATTTGAATGCAGAGAAATTTTTTTATTTTTTCATAAATAAGTGGATAACTGTCTTTTGTCAGGACAATATTTGCTTCATTTTCTTCCTATAGGTAGATGATTGGATACACAATATCATGCTCTAATTTTGTTTCACTGTCCTGCATCATAATGGTTTTTGATGTTCGTATCAGTCAAGCTTCAGGTCAGGAGAGACAAGAATTACTAAAGTAGGTGAGACTAGTATGGAAGAAAGTACATCAAACTCCATTATAGTACTTGCAAGAGAAAATATGATCTCAAGTGAATGGCTGAACTAATATAAATGTGAAAAAATAACCTGAATTAATCAGCCTATGTGCATATAAGAGACAGTTGTTTGTCTTTTTACCTCTGAGAGTTGGGTCATGGGATCAAACATAAAGCGCAGCATGCAGAAGCATTATCTGGATTTGTGACACTTCATGAAGGGCTTCAGACCTATAAATGTGAATGAATTACCTGGAGACATGAATATAGCATTTACCTGTTATAGATATAACTTGATCTTATTATGTGAAAGAAAACCGTATCCATTTTCCTCAAAACACAAGCACTTTTATATCTCAAATGATAAAAGGCACTTCAAAGCAGACATAAACTAAGAAACAAATCATGATGCTTAATCTGTCATAATCTTGTAAAGCTTTCAGGAAGTGCAGAATGGGTGCTGTTTTCTATTTATGATTTTATAGCACCATGTTTGGACAAAAATTGCTTATTGAAAGTAGGAGATGAATTTCACAAATGTTATGGAAGGTCTTGCATGTAATGTCCATATTAGAGATTATATGTCACAGTGAAATGAGTGGCATTCACGAAATTGTACATCAAGGGAGAATAATTTGCCAAAATTAATTAGGCAATAGTCTTTTCCCTCAGCATCACGTGTCTGAGTTCACTGCTGTTCAGAATTACATGATGGGATAATTAGAACATTTTCAGAAAATTCTAATTTTTTAACCTATCATTTTGGTTACTCTGCTGGGGCTGCTGGCACACAGGCAGCAGCCTGCAGGCCACTCTGAGACAGGTGAGGAGTCCCCATATGGGAGCAGCATGCATAGTAGGGCTGCCCTGGGATTTCAGGTTAACAAACCTACAGTATTCATTGTGCAGGCCTGCATAGCAGAACTCTCTCTAAGGCAAAATTCTAGGAGTCCAAGCACCTGAGCAGTCCATGAGATAAGCTGGCAGAACCAAAATTTCGGTTGGCCATTATTGGAATGACTGTGCACAACATTTCATTGACATATTCCCATGTTTTCTAACTGATATATTTCCATGTATCACTATCTGCATTTCTCCCCACCCCAGCATCATAGGGTTCTTTGTAACAGCATGTTATTTTGTATTATGCTATGCTGAATTATATGTTTTCTTGGACTTAGTAGTTGCATATAATATATGAAATCTCACCGTGCCTGCTGATAGTCCTCCAAATACAGCTGAAAGCATAGCTACAGTAGTTCAAACAATTCATATCTCAGCTACTGCTTTTCTCTGTTAGCTCTGTAATATGCATTTGAGTCTTAAAACTCCATCACAATAGATCAAAAGCAATGTACTGACTTTAATAGTTTGCAAATATTTTTCCCTAATATATGTTGAACATCAAGTTCTGATCTCATGAAATAGCATAGAAGTTTACTAAAAGAAATTTTCCATATGCATACAAGTAAATAAATTTTGTGTTGATTCCTTTTGCAGTTCCGGAATTATTTTGAGCAGTATTACACAACACTGCTTGGAATTCACAAGTTTAGACTTTCTAAATTTGACTTAATGTCTTTTGCAGTTTCCACCACATATTGTAGTACTTTTTGCAAAAACTTTGTTTTCCTTGCTTAATAAATGACTGCATTGTGGTATAATGGAAATTTATACCATCTTCAAAAAAGCACTTTACATTCTTCCTTGGGAGGAATTTTGATGTGGTGGGGGGAGGAAAAATGAATGTTAGAAAGAGGGGGTGCTGTATGTAAATTAAATGACATTTCTGCTTTCCTAGTTCTCTAGCCACTATTTTGATTAAAGTTGAATCACACTTACAGAAGCCTTCAGCGTAGCTCTCTCTGTTCTGTGAAGTAAGTGAAATGCTTCAGATTTCACATAAAAAAAATCTTTACTGGTTTTACATATCCTTTTGGATTTGCTTCTGTGAGTCTTTCATGTGCTGAACTCCAACTGATGTGGATGGAAATTTCACATATGGAGGGCCTGGAGAGTCAAACCGCTTGCTTTTCACATGTTTTTCGCTCTCTTTCAAATATGCAGGAATGTGTGCATTGTACTGGTGTTTTATAAATTTTATGACTATTTCTAGAGCCAGCTCCAGACTTCTCAGCAGTGAAAGGAAAACCCTATCTTCTCTCCCCCCATCCCTCATGGATAAGAACAGAATGACTCTATTCACACTGTTAGGTTAGCAAAACTTGATTATCTCATGGCAGCTCTGTGGTTTCTGGAAGAGCAAGAGGAGAAGGAAGGCCAGCCTGGGTCAGTCAAGGGGCAAGGGACTGTGAAGGGCCGATGGGTCTTGTCATGCCTTCCTGTATCCCTTTTTCTCTCTCTTCTTTACGCTCCCAGATACTATATACCTACCTTCTCAAACCCCTTGATTCTGCTCTATTTGAAAAAAATTGATAGGAAATCTCTGTAACTTGATATACAATAAAAGGTGTAAGGAAAGTAAAGTCATAAGAAAAGCCATCTAATGATAAGTAAATAAATTTATTAAATAACACTTTTTTTCTTTTGTATTATTTTAAAAATTATTATTATTGTTTGTCTGAGAAAACCAGTGAAGGAATCTGTGGAACTGTGTCAAAGGGAAAAAAAATACAGAGAATCTAGCTTTGGGTATTTCTTTTGAATGGAGAAGACAAAAGGGGAAAACATAAGCATTAAGAAAAGATGTTCACCTTAAAAATCTCTATTTAAACAAAAATATTGGAGTTATGATTTCATAGTGCTACTGTGTAGCAGTCATAAATCAACACTACTGATGACTTGCATATCAGTGAAGTGATGGACATACTTTAATTTTTAAAAATTTTTTTGGATGTTTTTTCCACATTTTTTCTCACACTGTTCAATGCCAAATTTTTAGACAGTAAGTATACATGTTCCTTGTTTGCTTTTATTAAGATACATGTTCTGCAATAATGCCTCTGTAACTGACATTTCAAGACTTTTAGGAAGATTCCCACAAAATTTTCTCATAAGTATGCCATCAAGCAGAATTTCTCTTTAGAAGGGGATAGGCATTAAGTTATTAATATACATTCAGGTACATATCATGGCAGTTCAACACGCTGATTGTAATTTAAAATAAATCTGAAATTATAGGATGCGAGCAGCCATGAGATGAGAAAGCTCCCTTTCATCTGAAGAGGCTGTGCACACAATTATTCCTACTGGATCTCCAGCAAGACCATAGCAAACTGACTTTTGAACAGCACTGTCAAATTTTAACACCATTGAGGGGGGCAATACGTCACCAACAGATGTCTTTGAAACAGCTGAAATGTAGTAGGATTAAAAAGAATTGCATTCATGCAGAAGCATGAAAGAAATCTTACCTGTCTCTTCACTCTGAGTTTTAAAACTTTTCCTCCTTGTTCCTTTTTCTGTTTCCTTCCTTTGGCTTTGCAAGAAGACAAAATGAAGGTCTGGAGAAATGTGACAATTGCTTTGAAGAGATCTGCTGCTTTGGTTAACACTTGAGTAATAATCTGTAAAATACTTTCTGCTAACTTGGAACCAGTGAATGGGAATTATAGTATCTAGATTATTAAATTGTTAAATCTAATAGAGGCACAAAAATATCCCATTGTCCCTACCTGTTACCAGCTGCTCTGGTAAGGTTACTATTTATCCATTCTGACAAATGATAAATTTATTTTTTGCCCTTGCCTTACAGTTGTAGAGAGCAGAAGACCTTTGTAGCTTATTTTATACAACAGGTAGGTTTGGGTCCCCACTGTTGTATGGTATACACTGAGAGCACAATAAAGAAGAGGCACATCCCATAAACTGATACCTTCTAGACTTTAAAATGAAGAATGCGCCCAGGAACTGCAGATGCTGTGAGCAGTAAATATCTCATTTCTATTCAAATCAGTTGCATACTGTGAACAGGATCTCATTGCCTAAGTGCATACTCTCAGAGCTCCATTCTGCTGGATGGTGAGCAGTGCCGGCTCCCAGGGCTTCCATCAGATTCTGCAGGAGCTGATGAATTTATGTCAGTGTCAGCCAAGAGGAGAATCAGGCTCTTTCTTTGAGGGTCTCGTGAGCTTAACAAAATATGCAGGAAAGTAGAATAATATTTGCAATAAGTTTACAATACTTACTTAGCATTTTTATGCGTTTTAGCCAAATGATGTTCCCTGGTGTTTGCTGGGCCTGCTTGCTCCATCACTTACACCTTACATGTATGTCTAAAGAGTACTGAGGAGGAGTGAAGTTCAAGTGTTATTAATTTGTTGAAACAGCCGGACTAAGTCCTATCTTCCGGAAATTTTACTTACCATCATTTGCTTGCCAACAGATGACCTACATTTGCAAAGAGTTAAGTTACTATCAGTGCCTTTAACCTCTCATTTTGAGATTTGAGTGGGGTTTTTTAGTGGGTTTTGTTTTGTTTTGTTTTGTTTTTACTTTATCACTTGTGTTAGTTGGAAGCATATGATGTAGGTATTCTGTGAATCTGTCCAGTTTGAATCTGTGACATGTCTCCAACTATCACGCAACACTGGATTCTGATGATTCACATGATCCAATGCTCTTGCTTCTCTCTTGTATCCCTGGCTTTCTTCTGTTATGTATCACTGTCTTTGGAGGAAAAAAAGGAAAAAAAAGTAGAAAGGAAGAGGAGAATTGCAAGGAAGACTGAAAGAGCTGAAGCATTTGAAAAAAGACTTAAAGAAAAAGCGAGGCATAGGAAAGTATATATAGGTATAAATAAAAGGGATATGACTTTTCAAAGAGTGTAAGCTGTGTTCTTCCCATCTGTAAAAGAAATAAGCAGTAACTAATGCTGTTTTGCAAAAATAGATTCACCTTCTAATGACACTGAGACCATTACAGCCATAAACGTCCTCCAGTGTCTTTGACAGGCACTGTCTTTTGAATTTTATACTTTTAAAAAGCAGCGTGAACAGTGTGACATAGCCATTTTGTCAAACATAATATCACAGAGAAGCATGAGGATCTCTTAACATGTGTACACTTCAGTTCCTTGGTAGCTAAAATTCTTTTAGTCAGCTTTTTAGGCCAGAGACTCCAGCTTAGTTCCTAAAGCTGACATAGATTTGTTTATTCAATACTTAGAGACCAGGTATATCTTCTATGGTCTCTGACACTGGTGAGGATCTCATTTCTGTTTAAGGCCATCAAAAAAGGTCAGCTTGCCATCTTGTAATGAAATTATTCCACCACAAAGGTGTTCTGAGATGATGACAGGAGATGGAGTTGTGCTGGCATGCTGAAGCAAACTCTCCTATGCTTATGAAAAAAAGGACATAAAATATGACATCTCTTGCATGGGTGCTATGGGAATATTATGCAATGCAAACTGATCCATAAAAACAGTAAAGCCTAAAAAGCATGCACATGTATTCTCTTGCAAGCTAGCAAACAAAAATAGGGTAAATAAAAATAATAAATTGCAATTTGAATTTTATCTTAGGGGGTTTTTTGGTTGTAATTGAGTATCATTTGCAACAGCCCAGAAGGTGATCTTTGGAAAATTTTTTCCTCCCCCAAAAGGCATGAAGATCCTCTTCATTTAGACATAGTGAGAAATGGCGGTATCATTGGCTACATGTCATGGAAAATCTTGTGAGTTTGGACTATTAATCCCAGAACATTTTCATGAAATGGGAACCATTTTGTTTCTGTAGAATATATGAATTAATTTTAAAATTCTGGATTTTAAAATTACTAATTGTTTAAGTAATTTCTGATTTTCACCACATACCTACATATTGAATAATTGCCATTTGTGTACACAGTAAAAGTCCAATTTGAATGAGTTGCCTGTATTGTAAGTTTAAAAGGCACTAAATTAAAATAAAATTATTTTTCCCATCTGAGCTTTTAATTTGAACTGAGACTGTATTCCGAAAAAATATATGAATATAGATCTAGAGAGGATTTTTTCTTTCAGAAAGAGAGTATACACAGCATTATTTTTCTATTTCTTACTATCACTTGGCTATTGTTTCTACCTTGCCATTAGAGAATTAAAATATAAGTGACTCTCCTCTCCTGCTTTTCCTCCTTCTTTCACACAAAAACCCAAAAAGCATTAGAGAATTTCTGATCTGATTTGTGAGTAGAAAAAATTCTAGGCCTTAAGCACAATAACAGAAATAACAAAGGAAGATGGAATAAGACCCAGAGACAAAAATTTTCATGGTTAAAAATGGGCATTTCAAGTAACTTATAAAATGTTTTGTCATTGTTCACACAATTTCTGTACAAATATTACCAAATTAAATTTTCAATATATCTATTTTCATAGTTCTGCTATGTCTAATTGATCACTTAGTACCACATGAAATTTTAATTTCTTCAAATTATAAAAATGATATTATAACTAGGATAGAAAAGTAAGAATTATAAAATCTGAGATGCAAAAATGTCTTTTCTCTCCAGATAATAAAGCAATTGAGCTGATGCTTACACTTCAAATTTGAGTTGATCTCAGGAACTATTAGGATAAACACTAAAATGTGTTTATTACTTCAGTATCAAAACAAGGGGTTTGATTCTAGATGACATCAGCTGAGGCATTTTGCAGGTCTAGATAAGGCATCTGAACCCTGTGGCCGAAAACTGGGGCAAAAGAGAATATTATTATTTTGGCAGAAACAGAGGGGCTTGAACAAAGCCGTGGTTTTAGCAGTGGTCCTCCTGCCCCTTGCTGGTGCTGTCCCTGTGCACCCAGGGTATCAGTCCTCATCAGTTTCTTCTGCTTACCTACCTCTCACCCACGCATGTGGGTGCATGGTCCCGAAGGCCATTAGAAGCCAGCAGTAGTAAAAGTGGCTCTCTCAGCACTAACAACACGTGACAAGAATGGTTTATCTGCCTTTGTTGTATGATAAAAGTGTTACTTTATTTGATCACTATCACAAGACCTTTGTCTTCTGCTGTGCAGACAAACATCTAAGCCTTACCACAACACTAATCAAGCAGCAGGAAACCATTACCTTATAACAGTATTCCTGGTGATTGGCTTTATTTCACAATTAGCTGTGGATTTTTTTTTCCTTGAGCTGATAGGTTTGTACTGGATTTTCTCTGTTTACATTTTATTTTAGGTTTGCTTTTTGGTTTTGTTCTGAGCATGAAAAAGAAAAAGCATAAGAGAAAGAAAAAAACTTTTTAGTTGGATTTTCAAACAAAACTGTATCAGTATAATTACTGCTTGCAGTTAATGACTACAGTCTGTAAACTTGCAGTCTGTGTGCTTGGCATCACAGGCAGAGAACAAAACGTGCTCTGCTTCAGAAAGCTTTTGATATGCAGTGCCTCAGCTCTCAAGTGAATTGCAATATGTAAGTCATCAGAGCTGACAAAATGTCTGTGAGAAAGGCTTTTCCTGCTTCTACAAGCATTTTCAAACTCAGATCTTCCACAAAGGAGGATTTCTAAGCAGGAAAACCACTTCTGTTGACTAGAAAAAAAAATTGTGTAAGGTCCCTATACCTATTGACTTCATTTAGGTTCATCTCAAGGCAAAATCTGGCCCCTTCCATATTACAGCACTAAATAACATTAAGTTCCTGAAGAAAGAGACTTTTAATATCTGTCCTATACAAACTTTGAAAAATTTTAAAAGATATCTAAATAAGTTTTTTCACTTGTATGGCTATGACTTTGTGTGAACAACTTGCTTATTCAGTTTTTAAAAGCAAACTGTATTCAAGTATCATCCAATTGAAGACATGTAATCAGTAGGGCTATACTGAGACTCTGACCTAGTGATTTTTCCCCCGGATACTGACAAGTTTTGGGAACAAAATTGAATGGCCTATGTTGAAAGGTTAGTAAGGTGGCACATAGTACTGTTTCTCATTGTTATTCACAGCAGCATTTTTTTAATTAGAAACACGGCCATTGACTTAACAATGAAATGAGAAGCACGTTAAATAGCAGAGAACCATGTAAATTTTGGTTGCTTGTTGCTGCTTGGAAAGCAGCAGCCATGTGAAATATAGGCTATTCTGAGCACTGAAAATTGCCATTGAAAAGGACATGCTCCCAGCTGTTATTTTTGCTATTCTTTTAGAGAAGGGGACAGATGTCATTTCCAGGGTACTTCACCACCTCCTCTGGATTCCTGAATTCTTTGAGAAAGGACAAGGATGGGAGAAAAGGACTCATTAAGGAGCCCAATGGAAGTTTTACTGTCCACTTAGCAACTTGAGCCCTTTTGCTGTTTGCACCTGGGGAAACAAATGTGCTGACCAACAGAGACAGCCACCTGAGCTAGCACAGCAGCTTGCTACTCATTTCCAGCAGCTGGGGCTGACAGCAGCAATACTTTCATCTATAGCCTGTTGTCCTTCTGCTCTCTAATCTGTAGGAGATCTCATTTTTATTCTGTAACAACCCCAGCCCTTCCTGAGTTGTTGGTGGTGGAGCCTGACTGCTAACATGCCTGGGGGTGCACCCTTTAACAGTGGTGAGTCTTTCTTTTTGTCCAGTAGAACTTTGGGCGTTCCTTTTTGGCTGGTCCTTTAGTTTTTCTCCCTGTCATCCTCTCCCAGTTGTTTCCCATCTTGCTGCTATTCTCTGCCCTATCTTTCCAGCAAACCCTAGAGGGGGCTGCCACACTGCTGGCCTCTCTGCAGCAGCCAGCTGCTAATCTGGGTACTGAGCCCCTCCATCAGCATCATCAAGGACTCTTGCAGTTGCCTCTGGCACACACCTCATACCTACACCTGCACACAGAGGTGCAGTATTCATCTTTGGCTGGCTTGTAGTGGCCCCTCTTTTGGGGCTGCTTTGTGAATGGAGAAGTGTAAGACAACTACAGTGCATCATTCAAAATTTACACAGATAAGATGCTCCGTATGAACCAGTGGTCATGCCTGAAACTGTGCTCAGCCTGCATGAGAAAACATGCATTAACATTACATGAGGGTCTAACAGTATTTACTAGCTAACAAATGGAAGAAATACTGTAAAAAGTATGAAAGTAATCACCATGATGACTCCTTGCTACAACTCTGCCCCATGCTCCAGTGCCCCATGGTGTCAATGTTGTTTCTTACAGGCATGCCATTATATACCCTGGCTGTGTTTAAACAGTTCTGCTCACAGAACTTAATATGTAGGCTTGATGGCACTGAAAATACTGATTATTTGGTTTGCAGATTACTGTTTGTTGTGGTTGTAAATCTGTTGTCATACAAATGCCTAGTTGATCCTGTTTATGAAAGCAGCTACTTTTTCACTAATCTCTGGGGCTGTATTTTGAAGATGATGCATTATTTCCAAAGAAGCTTATAAATGGAAATACTTAGCAGGGGGATAGCAAGCGTATAAAGCCTGATCCTATGTTGTTAAAGGCTTTTGGGTAGGCATGTCAGGTCAATGCAAAGAATGAGCTATACAAACAAAGGCTATCGCCTCTTAAAAAATCCACTTTAGAAGCACTCCAATGCTGATGAATACCTTTGCAATGCCTCTGGACTGGGTAGCAACACATGTCATTAGCTTCATGAGTGCCTGATATCTTTGGCTTAGGACCATTTTCAGAAATACATCTTAGTATGTTCCCTGAAACTATATTAGTTGCTCCAGTCATGATTCACAGGAAGGAAGCAGGATAAATCATGGCAGGCGATGACACACACACACATTGAGGGAGCGTGTATTTGTGTGCTTTCAAAAAATAATGAAAAAGTTTTCAGCCACACAAGGCACTTCAAATATCTTGTGAAGTATAAGCCAGTAACTATGTGTCTAACACTGGAAAATCTGACACTATTTATTCCAAGTTGCATGGTTTTATAGTTGCCAAGTAGAAGAAAAAGAGTCTTCTCTACACTGCTCTACCTCCTGTGTCATCTTCATGAGACTAGTAAGATAAAGAACAGGTCAGTCAACATTACCTGAATGGCTTTTTCTGTTGATTAACCTTGACAGAGATTCCTATGTCTTGTCTTACTAAGGAACAAGAAATGATTCTCTGAAATGAGAAGCATTGTTTTGAAAATGCTCATTGTAGTGGAAACAAAAAGAAATTTTAAGAGATGAGAAATAAAGTATTAAAACTTTGTGCAAAATATTATTTGGAATCCAAATATATGCTGTTTAATTAAAGTCATAATTGTTTCTCTTTAATGAAGCTTCACTTTAATTGCTTACCCTTCTGGCAATATCCTTGAACAACATGTAAGATTTTTTCATGTGCAGTGCAGGAGCATATAAACTGGGGAAATGGCAAGCTCTCTGTGCAGATCCAGGGCAGTGTTTTGCGGAAAAGTGGCAGTACAATCTACAAGTTACATGGTGATCGCAGAGTCAAACATACAGTCTCTGTGTTTCCCAGAAGAATAAAACAAAGCATACAATGAGTGGAAGAAAAATATAGGTGGAAAAGGATGTCTTTTTCCTCAAGTACTGAATCTCAGCTGCTGAGTTTGACTCTACCCTGACCAACACCCACTTCATTCTTACTGGAATCACTGGGCTATTTGTCAGGCCAGAATGAGCTGCTATTTTTTAATTGTGCAATAATAAGTACTTTTTTTTCTTTTTTAACTGTTCTTAAAATATTAAAATGCAGAAGGGAGCCTTAACTCAGCTCTGTCTCTCCCACAACTTAAGTGGTGGAGCTATTGCTGTATTCATGCTTCAGGAGAGAAAAATAAAGCCACATCTGAGAAAATTTCAACCATCATCTTCACTAGTGTTTTATCAAATAGTATCCTTGGATAGAAGCACCAACTTCCTACCCCTTCAACAACAAAAACTGTATCTTGATTTTACACACATTTGAAACTTTTTTTTTTAATTTTACCCCACCCCACCCAATCGCTGTAGAGAGTGGAAAGTTGTATTTTTACCTTCCTGGGTATCAGATAATAGATAACCAAAGCTGCTGTATAATTAAAGTAGCCTTGAGCAGCTTTGCTTCAAGCACAAAGCACATGACATCTGGGCATATGCTTAAAAGAATTTTCTTCATTTACCACTAAGCCAATTAGGCATAAAGTGGTTTGGTGATTATTGACCAGGATCTTGACACTTCCGGAGAATCTTCACGTGATTGTAAGCATACCATGCACCTCACTTGCCTATATCTCATATTCTTACATCTGAATGTGAAAAATAAAAGATACTTCTGAATGACATGGTGCTAACTATGCTAATTAATAGGCATACCTATAAATTACAGAACCTTATTTTAATGTGACTCACACTGAAAAAAAACTGGCTAATTTTGTAGTTTGTCAGACATCACACAGTGATCCTAAAATGTGCATATTCACCAGGTAAACCTCATTTGTATGTGCCATCTTTTTCACTGATGTGAATGCTTCTTTGGAAGGGCTGCCCCTAACTGTGAGTATGAGTGGGACAATGGGATTAATGGTATGCAGCTCACTTTTCAGCCTGCATTTTAAAGACTCCAAGAAGAAACTGCCTATCAGTTAATGGAAACAAAGCTCTGTTGGACAGAAAGGCCTTAGAAATGTAGACCTAATGATTATAGATGGCACTATAGAAGATGTATTAAAGACATGTAAAACTCTTGGGTGTTACAGCCTGTGGCCCTAAGTGATACTACAAAACTATGACTCTTTAACCTTACCCATTGCTGTTGCACAGCATTTCTGAGCAGTTTTCCTCTCCCCACCAGACAGAGGTTTTTAGTTAGCATATATCTTTCTGAATGCCCAGCTACATGTAGGTTTTAGAAAGTTGAGCCTTTGATGTCCTTCATACATTTAAAGAAATACGGTATACTCTATTAGGCATATAGTGCTGCATTGCTGTGTCAGTACAAAAGCTGTTATTTCCTCCCAAGCTTCTTCCAGTTTTTCAGCCGATGATGGCATCACAGGAAGTTGTTGACAAGCTGACAGTATTTTATGATGCAATTAACTGTCATTTATCCTTTCTATGTGTAGCAAAGGTTTGCGCTCATAAATGTTAAAGAATTACCAACAGAAGAAACCAAACTCCCTCTCAATTCACAGAGCAGATACAACGTAGACCTGAAATACAAGTATGCCTGTTCTGCTTTATCTTTTATTCTGAACTTTGACAGAACAAGTTTGTATATGCACGGTCAAAGCCAGGAGGTAGAAGGGGGAAGGCAGAAGTAATGCATAGCAGGGAAACGTATATCTTTACATATAAATAATAATGTAAAACCACATTAAGCAATTAGGGTCACCTAAGTAACCTGCTCCATAGTCTTTTGTGATTTATATACAGTTCCTTCTTACTGCATCAAAGCTTTTTGCATAAGAATGACTTCTAGCCAGTAGTCCTGTTATACTCTTTCACTGAAGAAAAGGTGTACTCCAGCACAAGAATATTTCTTATCAACTTCAGTGCTGTTGTGCACACAAATAAAATTACAAACTCAAATGGTCAGAATAATTGTTAATATCAAAGATACGAGAAAGCCAATTTTATAAATCAGGACTGAATTTAAAAAAAAAAAAAAAGAAAGAAAGAAAGAAAGAAAGAAAGAAAGAAAGAAAGAAAGCAAGCAAAAAACTGCATTAAGATAGCTCCATAAAAGTCTTTATATATTAAATGTAGAACAGATTATGCTGGTGCATCATGAAGAAGTAGCTTTTGGAAACATGTATGCTTGAAATACAATATGTATTTCAGTGGATAAACTGCTTAAATAAAGCAAATGGTACCTGTTGACACACAAATTGTAATGAAGGTTCTAAGAGGTTTTTTATAAAGATTTAGGAAGATATTTTTGTAATAGCTATGACTTCAGGCAAGATGCTAGATGTTGCAAAAATAAAGGCCAAGCTGTCATAATATGTCGTATGAAGTAGCTAAAAGGACACTGTAAAAAGCTCTCAGAGGATCTGTGACATACAAAGATGATGGGACTATAAGATTGTTTTGCACAGATAATGGAAGTCCTTTCATTCTCTTAATTACTTTGTTCTTCAGGATTAAGACATACATGATGCAACAAGATACCTGACAATGGTAGATTCTCATGAGAATTCATCTAGTAAATGGCCTTTGAGGTTAAAGTTCTGAATTATAGTAGTATGGAGAACTCAGTCTTACGTGCTTTTCACATGAAAAAAATGTTGGCACAGCAGGCTTTGAACCTCTGAGTATGTGAATAAATGACAGTTCCAAATAATCTGATCCTGAAATTCAGCTGAAGAACAATTGTTCACTTGTTTGCTAACAAAGTTACTGGAAATCAGGAGTGCAACAGAACCAAATCATTTGGCTTCTGACTGAGTAACTCCAGCCAACCAAGTCCTGTTTGCTTACCCATGCAGCATTATCTGCTCTCCTCTCAACATGTCCTTAATACATTTTCATAACACATATTGACCAGTTTGACCAAAATAGACTGTGCGTGGAGTTTAAGGTTGTTCTTGTATGACTGAAGGGTTTAGTTTTTACTGATTGAACCTGGTGAGGTTTATTTGCGAATGCTCCTTCCCTTCCATCGCTCAGAAATCTGCGTCTACTGCAGTAATTGATTTGATTGCAGAATCACACCATTTTCATTTGAAGGGAAAGTTTAATGCTCTTAGTGAAGATAGTTTTCTTTACTTCCTTGGTATTTGTAACACTAGTGCCATGGTCATCTTTATCTTTGTTTGCCACATGAAAGGCTTTTATTTTTGAAATTCAGATTATATGAGCACATATTGAATTACATGGTAAAACAAATAATAATGCACTCTAAATGTCATACAAGTTAAGATTTTGCTCCAATTTTCACCTGTTTTAGTTTGTAAAAGACTCTACTGAGTTCACTTTCATTATTCCTGATTTCTTCCATGAATGAGAGAAGGATTAAGCTTTTTAAGATTATATAATCTAACCATATACCTGGCTCAGGGCAAGCTATTCATACATTTCCCAGCCACAATCATTCTTTAAATGTTTTTAAAAAGAGGCTTTACTGTGAATATTCAGTCCATGTGTGGATGTGAATTTTGAGTTGCCAGCCTTCATGAATTCAGACTAGGTGGTCAGTAGATCCCGCCAGGAAATAAACACAGGAAATAAAAATTAATTCATTTCTTCACCTGTTTCTCTGATAGGAAGTTCAGCTTAGCTTGAAAGGGGAATAGTATCTGTCTTGTTTCACTGCTTCCTGTATTTCTACCATTTTGAAACTATTTAATCCATCAAGTAGAAACTGCTGCTCTTTGCATAGTGAGCTGCAGTGCTGAGAAATTTAATACGGAACACTATAACCCCCTAGTTATTAACATTATAATTTCTTTCAGTATTTTACTGGTTGCTTATAAATACATTTTTGTTACAACATAATAGTGCATTCATGGTTATGATTGTATACAGGTAGGAGTTGTTCACTTTTCTCAAATATCTGCAAGAAATATAAACAAAAACCATATGTTTCAAATATTTCGCTGAATACCTTTTTCTACTTCTGTATGTTACAGCCATTTGAGCCCTGTGCTGTTTCAAAATCCTACCACTTACCCTCATGTTTTATGACATATTTTTTATCTTTCTGTATTTTTAAATGTGCTTTGTGCTCTAAACCAAAGATTTTTTTTCCTCAACTCTGACTCAGTTCTTCTCTATCTTCGTAATTGTTACAAGAACAGTATCAATTCCAGCTTTTAAACAGATCATTAGGTGATTTTATACTATAATCCTTGCTGTTTGTCTGCATTGTTAATCTTCATTAACTTGGCCAACTTGGGGGTTAGTACTTTCTGTCTCTTTCATGGAGAACCCTATTGTGACTGAGTGGGTGTTCCATTCACATGGCATCTTCAACAGTGTTTTGATATTCAGAACTCTCTCTCTAAAAAAGAAGGGTTTCTCCACTATTTAAATATCTTGCTGGCTCAACATTTCAAAGTATGCTTTATGCTGTCCAGGCATTCTCATTAATTGCTAGCACAAGAGATGGGCCAAAACCCAAAAATTTTGAATCCAACTCCTCTCCTTCCTCCACGCCCCTCGCCTTTTGGAAACTTTGGAAAGCTGAATCCAGACACAGAGCCGAGCATTGCAAATTGGCCAAACTCCAATCCCACCTCCCCCTACCTTATGGGTTTTCCAAATCCTGATCCAAAACGTACTCTCTAGTCTTCTTTTTTTTTCCCACATTTCTTTGAAAGATTCTTGAAACTTGCATTTATAATGTTAATAACTCAGAGGCTATGCCTGCCTGCAGAATCTGAATTTTGGTAAGAAGAAAAGGAAAGTGGAATCATATCCCATTTGCATTACAAAAGCTAAAAGCCATATTAAGAATTATCTATGCTCTACTGCCATAGAAGGAAAATAAGACGAGGCAAAAGCCTTGTAAACTAGAGATCCAAAGAAGCTAAAATGTGTGTTAGGTTTTTTGTTTCATTTGGTTTCTTCAGTAAAGTAATTTATAACTCAAAAAGTTCCAACTGACTTCCAGCTGGGATGATTTACAAAAAATACAGGATCTGTTCCTGCAATATTCAATAGCAATATCATCGACCCCAAGTGTTGTTGTGTAATATCTCTAAAATCTTGAGCTTGATCACTAGAATGATGAGACTTCCAATATTTGTATGCAAAGCTGTTTGTATCTGCTGTTGATAATCTGAGTCTTTAAAGATCACTTTTTCTGGTTATTTTTTTGCTAACAATGAGCCTAGAAACTCCTTTGAAATGTGAAATTCACACATCGACCTGACATCTGAAGCTGGGCCTATGAGTTAAAAATCCAGTAATGACCATGAAAATGGTAATGGATTTGCAAGAGTTCTCAACATAGAACAGGTCTCTTACTTACTGGAAGTTCATTGCAAGATCTGGATGTGTTCTGTCAGGTAATGGAAGCGCTCTTGTCGTCGTTAAGGCCCAGTGCATAACTGAGCACCACGATGCTCCAAAAAAAAGGGCTAGTCAAAATAAGGACTGGGAGGGCTTCTCACCACTTAAAAAAAAAAAAGGTCACAGGCAAACGACACTCATCATAAGGAGAGGAAAAAAAAATCAATTTTTAATTTGTTACCAACATCAGAGTAGAACAATGGGAGATACAACCAGATCTTAAAATCAAAACACCTTCCCCCCACCCCTCCCTTCTTCACAGGCTCAACTTTTGTTCCCAGTTTTCTTCACCTTTCCCCTTCCCCTTTGCCTTGTGGTGCAGGGGGATGAGGGTGGGGGGTTGCAGTCGGTTTTCTGCCACATCATGTGCTTTTGTTAGGAGTAGGGAAAAAAAACCTCAGCC
>NW_010177144.1:0-1890 GCF_000695765.1 Mesitornis unicolor | reverse complement strand
TCTGATTTAATAAAATACTCTGTAGTGCTTAGTTGACTTTCCTGACCTTAGAAGTACTGGAATATTTAACCACAAGTTTGCATATGTATGTCACCAAGTTGAGGACACCAGTAACCCAATTATTTTTGCGCTATAGCAAAGTGGACTTAGTGGAACTTTCTCCTTTTCTTCAGTGTCATTTGAAACAGGAAGAAGGGGAAATAATTCTCTATAAGCACAGTGAGTGGGACCTGGACATCTCTCTGAGCAGGCTACTGAGTTGACTAATAGGATTTTTGTCTCTTTTCCCTTCTTTTAACAACTTAGTTTAATAAATGTATGTTTCCATGAAAAGGCTCCTTTGCACATGATGAAGAAGATGACTGTCTAGAAGGTGATGCTGTGTCCAAGGAAAACATTGGCAGAAATGCCTTGATCTTCATGAGGTTAATCCCTGTATTGTATGTTGTACTAGAGATCCATGCTAGTGAACTGTGAAACCATTGACACTGAAGTTGGAAATTAAAGTCATGTCTAGTGACTGTAAAATCACCTTTTTTAGGACAGCAGGCAGGCTTCAGACACTTTCTGGAAATGCCCACAAGAAGCTATCACTTCATACAGTATGCATAAATCTATCACTTACACAATATGTACAAATAGACCAAGAAGGGAGACAACCACTTTGTGAAAGAAAGCATTGTGATATTGCATTAGCAGATACGTAAACACAACTTACATGGAGTGGTGGGAACAAAACAGGAACTCTCTGGGAAACTGCCATCCCTCAAAAGCCTGCTTTTGCCTCAAAAGTCTGCTCTTGCCCCAAGAGCCTACCTTCCCTCTCAGTGGCACTGATCCATAATACAGTTTATACCAGGACTTTAGTAAGGACTTTGACACCATCTCCCACAGCATCCTCCTGGAGAAGCTGGCTGGGCATGGCTTGTATAGGCATATGCTTTGCTGGGTTAAAAACTGGCTGGATGGCCGAGCACAGAGAGTTGTGGTGAGTGGAGCTAAATCCAGTTGGTGATCAGTCACAAGCAGTGTTCCCCAGGGCTCTGTTTTGGGGCCAGTCCTGTTTAACATCTTTATCAATGATCTGGATGAGGGGATGTCATAGGATCAGAGATTCTCCAGAATGAGACACACGAAGATAACCAAATTCTGTTCTTTTATCAATAAAATAAGCAACTAAGCAGGATTATTGAGTATTCTAGGAAATGGGAAATTAGGGAAAATCAGGAAAGGGGTAATTAGGGAAAAAAGAAAAGATATACAGTCCCACCAGCAAGCTGGAGCATGAACCACCAGCACAGCATCATTGTGTGGTGCATCATCAGCGATCAGTAAATGCAAGCTTTACATGGATGTCCCCATGGAGACAATGGCGACCTTGCTGTACACCTGCCCAATGCTCTTCCGTAAAATCACAGTATTTATTCTGGAGCAGAGATGTGGTTTCAATACATGTGGCCAATATGAATCTAGAGACGTTCTGCTCGCACACCTGTTACACAATACAAGGAGGCTGGAACACCTGTGCACCTGATCATGCAGCCCTGCACGGAGCCCTGCATGCGCTCAGCATGTATCTATGACTGGTTCGTTTTACCATCCATGCGCCGTGCAGGTGACTGGTTGAGCCAATCCAGATCGTGAGCTACTCATGCACTTGGCTGTGGTTTTGCTTACAGCAGCTGTAAATTGTTACTTTCCTAGGCACAGGTCTGCTTTATTCAGCCAAGTCCCTGTCTTTGAGTCCTTTGTTCTCTGTTTTTTTTGCAGTGGGCTGTTTATCACTTTCCCAAGCACAGGTCCGCTTTATTCAGCAAAGTTCTTCTGTGGGTCCTTTGTTCCCTGTTTCCTTTACAACAGGCTGTTTCCAACCATGGACCATACATTCTG
>NW_010177143.1:24308-29888 GCF_000695765.1 Mesitornis unicolor | reverse complement strand
GGTCCCTTCCAGCTCCTAATATTCTCTGATTGTAGGACTTGTAGAGTCCTTCTGGTAAGCCCTTCTAGTAAGCCCACCTCTGAAATCAGGCAGATTTCCTTGGCACATACAGTGGGATCATTATCACCATTGCAAGCCAGCTGAAGGGTCGAAAACAGTGTGTGCGTGTGCATGGATCAGAGAAGATAGAGATTATTTCATTAGTGACTGCATGACCCCATGCTATGTTGTGCCAGGTAGCTCCCTTGGTCTGCAGCAGCAGCCCTGCATGGGGCTGCACTAACTGCATAGGTACCCCTGCACCTAGAGGGTCAAGTTAGAGCTCTCTGACATGGTGCTGCACTGTGGGTCAGAGCTGCACCTTCAGAGAGCGGTGTTTGCTGTGAAACAGCTTGAAGGCTGTTGCCTAGAGCTGCTCTGAGTGGGGATGCCATGAAAGTGAAAGGAAGATGTTGGTGACCTTCTCAATGATGTCCAATGATAAGATAAGGGGCAATGGGTGCAAGCTGGAGCATAGAAGGTTCAATCTGAACATAAGGAATAACTTCTTCACTGCGAGGGTGACAGAACACTGGACCAGGCTGCCCAGAGAAGTTGTGGAGTCTCCTCCTCTGGAGACATTCAAAACCCGCCTGGATGCGTTCCTGTGTGACCTAGTCTAGGTGATCCTGCTCCGGCAGGGGGGTTGAACTGGATGATCTTCAGAGGTCCCTTCCAACACTTAACATTCTGTAATTCTGTGATCCTGTGTGACCACAACTGTTTCTTCCACTGCAAAGCTGGGAAAATACTTGCTGAACCTATGGACAAACTGACCATTTTCCTCGGACCAATCCACCTGGCAGCCTACCGCAGGTAAAAGGTTACGGACGTCCTATTCCAGTCTGCCACAAGTCATGGTGATTTTTGCCCTCAGGCTGGTTCCTGGCACCAGCAGTACCCACAAGGTCTGCCTAGCCCTCCTTTATATCCCACTGCCTCTTCCCCACGTTTGGTGTTTTCTTTACTGAAATCCTCTATTATGGACTTTCTTTCCCCCTCAGACACACTTTTCCTTGTTTCAGCTTTAACAAGATTGTAAGGTATTAGGACTACTAAATATTAGACCAGATTCGTCATTCTTTAACATGTATTAATCCACGCTGTTTCTAAAAAGTTTACTACTATACTACAATAACATGATCAGATCAGTATCTTTCTAGCACCTCTACAGCAGTTTTTGTATCATATTTTCTTCCTACAGAAATGCAGTATGTTATTCAAATAAGACCATGCCTCACCGTTATAAGTTTGTCACTACAATTAATTCATCTTGCACTATCCTCTATCCTCATTACATTTTATTATAAGAATTAATACATTGTGCCATTTGCTATTCTGGTTACAATCATGAAGAAGTCATGAGAATGAATACATTTTGTACCACTTTGTCCTTGTTATAATTTTAAGATGTTCTTAAGAATGGATTAATTCAATGCCACTTTTCACTCTTTACCCTGAGAAGGAAAATTTAAATAGCTATGAAACTCCAGCAAGCACTATTCTCTAGCTATTTTGTTACTGGTCTAGAGATTTTATAAAGAAGAAAAATAATAATAACATGTGTAATTCTGCTTGAGAAACAATACAGAGGGAATTAATAAAATAGTGCAGATGACCCAGTCCTTTTGAATGTTTCAAGGTCATAATCCCAAGTGCTGTTCAGATGCTATAATTATAAAGATATAATTTTCATTAATTCACTGTTTCTAAAGTGGAGTGAAAGCAACTGTTTAAAAATTAACAGGAAAAAATATTTAGAGTTCTGCTACTCAGCTCCCCTAGAAACATTTGTCATCTGTTCATTTTGAAAAACTGAAATAAAAATAAAACAAAAGAAATGGAATGTAATCAAAGAGCAATAGATTGTATTAGTAACTGACGTATACTTTATCATAAATTATCTGGAAGACAAGAGCAATGCAATTGTCCTAGAATTTGATCATATTCCCATTAATTTAAATAAAACCCCCAACGAATCAAACTTGTCTTCCTCATGTGGAAACCAAGTTCAGAGCAGCTCAGAGGATTTTGCTACACTGGTTGAGGGATCTTCACCAGGCCCTGATCACAGCTGCTGCTTTCCTGAATACCACTTTCTTTTAGACTCACAGAGTAGCATGGCCTCGGGTCCTGATGGAGATTTGCTTTTTTTTTTTTAATCATTGTATTAGTATGACTGAAGTTAAACAGGCAAAGAGAGTTTGAAGGCTTCCTAATAGATGAAGCAGGTGCTCTAGATATCCTAATTGTTTGGGAAACTTCAAAGAAAACTCACACTATCATTAAAAAGCTGAGAAAACGTATTGCATCTCTGCCATCTTCTTCTTTCTCAGTAGTATGATCAGTAACACCAGTTTGTCAATAATAGGTGAGACACAAAATTAAGAACAATTCTTTGCATTAGGTGAAGAGACTGAAAATACTGTAAAATGGGGCTCAAAATTCCTTTCCTAATAGTGTACACCAGCAATAATTCAACATGTGTTTAATTCATGTCCACAACTGTAACAATAGTAATTGGTTATTCACTCATAACTTAACATAAAGAGAAAGATTAAGTACATTTTATTGTACATCAGCAACTGATATGTTAGTGGTGGGCATCTGATGAACCTCCTCTGTCTGCAGAGCTATTCTCTACATCCCACTCTCTTAATCTTTTTAAACTGGGACTATATTATCACAAAACATAGCCATTCAAAGCCTACATTATGGCATGCTACAACATAACCTGCATCAGTGTCTTTTCTTGCCACATGTTGTCTACTGCAAATGCAGGTTAGTTTCTACCTTACCTACGGGAGAAGAAGATTGTGAATAATAGTCGCCTGGTTGCTCTCAAGATGAAATGGGACAAGAAACTCAATATTTGATGCTTTAGGTTGTGGAAATGAGTTGTGTCTCCCCAAAAATTCAACTAAGATATGGATGACCTCAAGAGCAAGGGAAATATTTTTGCTGCTTGCAGACTGCTTCTTTTGATCTGGTGTATTAAATATGACTGTAATCCTGACTCTGACTGGATATACATTTTTGGCATCGTTTTAGCAACCTATTATTGAACTGAAAATGAACTTCTTTTCATGTACTCCTCCAAGTATCCCCCCTTTGCACCAAGAGAGGAACTTTTGTTTGAACAGACCAGAGATGCATCTCCCATAGCCAGGGCTGCTCTTCCTCTCCTCTGTGGCTGGCTCAAGGCCTTTGCCTGGCCTGACATTCCATAAACTCTGAATCCACTAGAAAAAATAATGAAAGAAATGTCTCTTTCCATGTAGATAGCATAAACCCCCTTATTTTTAACCTTTCAAACTATTAAAAATAGCTACAGGCTTTCTAATGAGCAGCATTACCATTTTAAATTGTTGCACCTGGTTTCCTGCTACACAATTTGAAAGATTTATAGGCCCAGTGCTCTCTGGATAAAAGGGAGAGCCTAGAGGGGGAACTACCAGAGAAAAATAACCCAGAATTGCCAGGGCCAGCAGTGCACTGCCAGCTCTTACCATGCCTGCCTGTCCCATCCCTGGTCCAACCCCATCCCCAAGGAGGTGCCTGAAGCCCTGAGCTGGCAGGGCACCCCCAGGGCCACCTTCTGCACCCCAAGGGACACCCAGAGCATCCAGAGATATCCAGTGCAGCTTTTTTGCTCCCAGGTTTCAATATGCTGCCTGTGATGGGTTGAGAGCTAAGTATGTCCTAAAGGCTCTGCTGGAACAGGACTTTGTAACAGCAAATGGATGGAAAAAATGTTTAAAATTAGTAAACATGCTTCATTTGATTTTTGCATGCTTGTTTGCATTGATGTAAATCTTAATTTTTCTTGGATTTCTTCTATAAACATTCACAGAAGGCATTTTGGGTCAGCACAGAGAGAACAGATGTGGCATGAAAATATGAGGGTGCTATTGGAAGTGGTCTCAATTGATCTTTGAGCATAAATGACACCCCAGCTTGTTCCTGCAGGGTCTTGTCTCTTGTACAGCCTAACACACTCAGGGACTCTCTCCACTCTCTGACCCCATATCTGAGCACAAGGAGTTTGTCACAAACAATCACATCCTCACTGCTTGGTCTCACTGCTCACCTTTTCCTCTGTGTTCTGTTCAGCTGACTCTTGGTTTTGGTTTGGGGTTTTTTTTGAATAAATATTTATAACTAAAAATATGTATTGGACTTCATTGAAGGTGGCACTGATAGGAGCTATGAGAAAATCAAACGTACCTCCAAAACATTCATGAAGCTAATAGGATCCTAAGACAGAGCTAAAGTTCTGACTTAAAGCAAGAAATGTTCAGTTAGTTGGGTTAAGAATATCATACAGCTTTGGCTGTTTGTCTGTCCTGTAGATATGTAGACAGGAAGAAAGGAACAAACCCTACCTTTCTCCATCAACTGTTATTGCATTCATATTCCATACTGTGTTTGGCCTGACACTGGTATTATTTTCTGTCAATATATTTGATTATGGTTGCCAAAGTGATTATTCACAAGTAGGCTAGACTGTTGTCTGCATTAAATCCTTCTTTCAATTGATTTTGCAAACCAAAAAAGATTACTTGAGGAGAAAAATGGGCATGGAAAAAGATATTTCAATGCATAATTTTCACTAATATTCAACATGTTTCGTGTTATGACTACTTATTTCAACCTCTCCAAAACCTCTGTAGTTCTTTTCCTAGTCTGAAAATCTTGCCTAAGATGAATCCTGGGAAACGACTTTGTTTCATTACAGAAGCCTTGTACAATCACAGTCACAATCACAATCACGTCCTCTAATGAGTTCCTTTCTATTCTGTCTATACATATATTAATAAAGTTTTTGTTAGTTACAAGATCCTTCTCTATCTTCAGCTTAGACTTCAGCAGACCCTCTGTGGATCTATAAACAGAAAGGGACGTTCCCAGAGCACAAGGTAAAGTTTTCATGAACCTCCTCTATCCCTGGTGCATTGGATCCACTTGTGCCTGTCACATCACAATTCAGCCATGCAGCCACAGTAACGTAATGAGATTGACAAACTGGACCAATGATGCTCCTTATCATCATAAGATGATGGAGCCGCCCAAGATGGCTGAAGAGATGCCAGCGCCAGGGAGAAAATTATTTTAAAGTGGCTCTGCATGTCTTTGGGAAGAGAGACCTCCTCTCGCAGGGGCTAGCTGGCACATCCAATGCAAGAGTTTTGTTACAGGGCTTGTAATTAGCAACTAACAAAATCCGCCCCCATTCCCAGCCTCCCTGTAGGCCAGCAGCAGGTGCTCCTATTTTCAGATGCATGTGAAATATCTGCCAAATCATTTGGCACATTTCTAGTTGAAATGTGCCAAATTACTTGTCATAGCTAAACGGCCTTTTAAAAAGAAAGATAAATGCTCCCGCTGCTCGATTAGTGTGGAACGAGAGTGCCCTCCCGTGGAGCCAGGCTGCTGTCGGGGTCCCACGCCGGCCCTCGCCGCCCCTGCCAAGGGCCGCCAGCACCAAATCCCGCTGGTACCCGCGGGCTCCGTGGGAACGGGCTGAGCCCGGGCAGAACC
>NW_010177143.1:7184-24277 GCF_000695765.1 Mesitornis unicolor | reverse complement strand
GCCCCGCCGTCAGCGGGGCTCTATGCTTTCCGTACGAGCAAAAGCTTCTGACATCAGTCAAAATATCTGGGCTTCACTTTATGATTCCAGCTAAAGAAATAAACGAGACTTAGAAGGAGGCCGGTGAGTCGCTACTGTGGAGCTGGGCTTTGCAGCAAGGACCAGCCAGGAGCGGAAGTGAAGCCACTGCAGAGCATCGCCGTATCTGCTCTACACGGCCACAGCTTGGAAAGGACACCGTGATGGGAGGAAAACTAATGAAATCTCAGGACCAGAAAAACGCCTGATCTCAGCAGAAAGTGTCTGAGAGTGGAATGAACTTTCTGGAGGACAGAAGAAGGGGGAGGTGTTTTATTGTTAATAACAGCAGATCATGACTGATGAAATTCTCTTTCATCTGCTGTTGAAGACCTCATTCTTGGATTTTTCCTTATTTTTTTCCCCTTTTATCATGATCTTGGGCTCTTTGGAGATTTTAATTATCTGACCATGCACTCTTTCAGTATGAATAAATTTTATTTATAGCCATCTTTATAAAAGATACTCCAAAACCTGAATTATCAGAAACTTAACAGCTCCAAGCTTCATTGCAGTCAGTAACACTTGAGACTGTCCTTGCCTACCACATAGACCCTCATATGACCAGCCTGCAGGGGTAAGAGCAAGGCAGTGCTGTTTGAAACATTGTGTGTCTGAAAAAGTCATCACACCATGTCATGAAGCTTTGGCTTTTCAGACCCATCTAAGTAAAGGAGGAGCCCCCCAGGGTAATCTTGTAATTATCCACAGCTCAGCTATTGCAAAGCAGAGTGCAGCCTGAGCTCACTTACCGACTTTTCAGTTATCTGGGATGATTATTTTTAACACAGTAAAGTCCCCCAGAGGAAAAAACAAAACAAAACAAAACAAAACAACAAAAAAAGGTTGAAAACTTGAGCTCAAGGAAAACTTGAGAACATCATGAGTGCGTTCAGACCAAATATTATCTGCAAACAAGAGCACCCAATTAAGAGAGAAACATAATATTTTATGGGGGTACCACCTAGTGGGAAAGGACTGGAGTTTTCATGTGTTATTTTTTATGGAAATAATATGCACAATCTGGAAAGAAGATCCTGTTAACCAGGTGGCCAAGTATTTTGGATTTCTCTGGACTTCATGTTTTTAAAAAACCTGTTTCAAGCTGCATGCCTAAAACCCACATTCAAGTTAGGAAGAATTTCCAAAAACATTTTAACAGTTCTGGACATGCTGGATACCATGCTGACCAGAGGCTTTTACAGTGGGGAAGGAAATTAGTAGCAAATGTGACACAGTCAGAGAGGGGCATGCACAAGGTAATGCAATGAGGCATGTACAACAGGCCCAGTGGTGTCAATGTCACTGCACAACTGTGATTCACCAAAGGCACAGTTCTGGGTACCTAGCAGCTCAGATGGAATGGTATGAAAATAAGGGGGAAATGCATAACTATGTTTTTTCAGCTGCATCAGGGAAGCCAACAGTGTAATAAGAGAAATCCTGTTTTCTCTGTGGTAGCTCTAGAACTGGTTAATTTGTCTGGTGTCCTTTGAACTGAAGGGTGAATGCCACATTCTTTTGAGGCCTTTGCAATAATATGCAAAGAGACTTTCAAGTGGAAAGTACACAAAGGAAAAAGCCTTCAGATGAAAATGCCTCTGCACATGGCCAGACGTTACTTAGCCAAGTAAAGGCACAGTGAGATCGTAACTCAGAAGAAAGCTAATGCCATGATATTGCAGGCATTTTAACTGAAAAATGTTCCACATTAATTGTTCTACATTAAATTTTGTAAGCATACAATAAACTTTTAAATTTCAAAAGGCATGAAAACGATTCTTACTGTCAAAAACCTGTCAATCACTTTGTTCTGCGCAGGTAGCCCTGTACTCACACTTTGGCAGGCTTGCAGCAGCACCAGCTAGCCAGCAAAGGGCCCACAGCTACACAAAGCAATGTAGCAACAAGCTGTCATTTGAATTTGAAAATACACAGAAACACAGCAGTTTTCCCAAGTTGGGATGTGGAAACCTGCAGGCAGACCAGGTGGGGGGAATCCCAGGGCCCTGCTCAGCACCAGTTTCTCACTACAGGTAAATCAGCAAATAGTTCCACCTAAGACCAGGAATGAAGTCCTGACCATGGTGAAATCAATACCAAAACCTTTGCTAAGTGCACTTATGCCACTGTTTCACCCACTGCCTCCAATGATTTACCTAATTTCAAAATATGGTTCTTGATGAGTATGTTTATTAATCTCACAAAGCAGACTACAAAGAGAAGCTGCTCATAGGTACTACAGTGTGCATCGTGCAAGGATTATTTCATACCTGTTTCATCATTTCAAACCTCCTGTCGATTATCATGTGACTATTGCATTAAGTTCAGCTTTGGAAAGCTCCTAATAATCATGGCTGATGAAGCTGTCAACTAATACTATACCTATTCACTCTTTTACAGACCTACACATTCATAGATTGGAAATACTCTGGAAAAAATAAGAAAGAGAGAAGAGCAAGAAAATAAAATAAAGAGCTTTGCATCAGCCCACTGCCATGAGGAGGGCTAGCAGCGGTAACAGCATTCTGTCTCTGGGGGTGGAAAGGCCCTTGAACAGCTACAGATGACAGTGCAGCACCATGGGGCAAACTATCAGCGCAAAGAACTCTTGCACCAGACAGAGCAGAAAGGTAAGAAATTTAACTCCAGACACAGGAAAGACCCACAGTGCTTCACCTTATATTAACAAGAGTGAGGCTCTCTATTGAGAGCCTGTCTGAAAAGTGACTTGTCATTTAATGACCTTCCTAAGAGAAGCAGGTCCATCAGAGATATATAAACTGTGTGGAACAAGAATACAGTGTATTTTCTTCTCTAAGTGTTAGTAAGTAAAAGCTCTTTGAAAAATAAGCTTATTTGAATGCTTCATCCAGTGAAGGGGGTGAGAGGAGCCCAACCATCAGATCAGCTCCCACACAGGTATCAGCCTCCTGTGTGGATCCCAACTACCCCTCTCACAAATGAAGCCCTCGGACAGAACTAAGACAAGCTGAAAAAACAAGGGCACACATAAGAAACATTAGTAAAACTCTTGATTAAGAGCATATACATTGCTGATAAAAAACCCAATCTCATTCTCATTTCTTAAGAACAATGAGTGGATGTAATGAAACACTTTTCTTGTAGGAATAAAGAGTCCATCTTCATTAGCCAGATAATAAGAAAACATGACTCTTGTCTGAGCATCAGAATGGCTGAAATCTGGCAAGTTTCATAAAATTCAGTGGGTAAGGCTGCCTTGCAACCAGCAGATCAGAGACACTTCTGCGTTGATTTTGTTCAGGTAGATTTTCCTAAATTTTGTCCCTATGTAAAGATTTGTGCTTTATAGGCAGACCCTCCTCTTGCTCAGCACTGGTGCCTGTACCATTTGCCTCCAGTCAAGGGAGAGTAGATTGATTTGCTGTGGTAAAGGCCATGGTTAATACTTGTCCAGGCCCATCAAAATTATCTTATTACAGGCTTCTATGAGAGACACACATTCCTCCACACACTGCAATAAACTGCATCCAGCTCCCTGCCCTTTTCTACCTGGCCACTTTGTTGTCCTCTTTTTCTGCTATTAAAAATATAGTGAACTTAGACCAGACAGCATATAAGACCTTAACATCTCTTAGACACACACACGCACACACACCCCCTGACAAGTATCCCACTTGTGTAAATAGGCATAACAAATGTATTTATTAATTTGAAACAATAAATTCTGAGTACAAAACAGACATGTAGAGTGAAGGGGTTTTTCAGAAATAATACTACACGAATGTATTTTAGTGAAGCTGTTACCAAAATCAGGAATAGAAAAACCTCTTAACATGAATGTAGCATTAAGAAGCAGGCATTGTTTATGCACTCGACATCAGGTGCAAGGGACATTATTTATTCTGTCCAAGCTCACACAACTGCTGGCACTTTTCTTGGCATATATATACACAAAAGTTTCAGGATTGCATAATTTGAGTTACATTGATTGGTAGCAGTTTAAATATAATTATATTACATATAATTATCTGCTGAATCATTCTCGGATCAAACTGCGCTTGCGTCCAAGAGGTCCTTTGGTGGTCTCTGGTGGTCCCTTGCGGTTCTGAAGAGATGCCTCTTGCTGTTCTTTCCATGCACTCTGAGTCTTTCTCCCATATATGGTCTTTCCTGGACCCTTTTTCTCAGCTCCCTTATCTTGGTCTCAGCCGGTGTTCTGCTGGTTTATCTGTAGTCCTTCAGAATGTACTAGGATGCATCTGTACCAGGATGTATCAGTGTACCAGGATGTATTAGTCACAGTTACAAAAATCATGTCCTTGACTGAGTTCTTGTTTGAGGCCCCATACAAAAAATCTGCACCACAACCGCCAGTAATTATGGGAAATAGCCAAATTGATATGTGTGACTTCTGAACCACTCACTGCAAGTACGGGATAAAGGATCACAGGGACTCCACAACTTACCTCATATTCCTGTCTTGGCAATATGTTCTTCCAGCCGCAAGGGACTCTCTGCTTTGTCTGCACAAGCACATTGAGATGGCTGGACCATAGACTTTCATCTTCCTCTTAGTCACCTCCAGTCCAAGCAAGCTCAGAAACATCTTTTTTACTGTGAGGGTTACAGAACACTGGAACAGGCTGCCCAGTGAGGTTGTGGAGTCTCCTTCTCTGGAGACATTCAGAACCAACCTGGACACGTTCCTGTGTGACCTAGTTTAGGTGATCCTGCTCTGACAGTGGGGTTGGACTGGATGATCTTTCGAGGTCCCTTTCAACTCCTGAGATTCTGTGATTCTGATTCTGTGATTCTGTGATCTTTCAAGGTAAATGTCAATATTGTCACTTCATAATTTGGCTTTGTCAGCTCAGCAACATGTGTCTTTCAAACTATAAATAAATGTTTTAGAAAGTTCCGCTTTACTCAATTACATACGAACGTTTATTTTGCCTACAACTGATAGCCTGCTAATACTCATGTATTGCTTGGGGAGTGTTCCAGCTGGTTAGATTTTCACCCCAATATATGAATCAAAACCTCAGGCAAAATAAGAACTGTGTCTCATACCTTTTACAGATTAACAAATAGTTCTTGCCCTGCTAATCCCATTCATAATTGGAGCAATTAAGACTAAATGGCCACTTGCTGAGAGCTGATGAAAGAGAAACTGCAGCTTGAAGTATCTGCATTCACCAAATAAAGTGTAGTTGCCTTACTTCGGTGTTAAAAAAAGCAGCTTAATTTTTTTATTGTTTAGTATATTAAAAAGAAATTATTCAATTCACAGCAGGGAAATCAATTTTGGAGGGACTGTATTTTCTTAGTATTTTTTTCAAAACTGCTTTGTATATTTAAAGGCTCCTGACTGACAGCACTGGATGCGGGACTCACCCTTCCCAGAGAGAAGCAGTGACAGCCACAGCTCCCTAACCTTGCTGCACTGCATCACCTGTAGCTTGCAGAAGCCATCCCAGGGCTAGGAAGAGATTTTCCTATTTAGTCCATGCCCTGCCACTCTGTTAGGTAAATACTGGGTGCATGACGTAGCAGTGTGAATGAAACCTAGGGAACTATTCATACCCCTTCTTAAATAATGCTGAAGGCCCTTTTAGCACATGAAATGTCCTCCCTCTTCAGATACAGCCCAGTGTGAGCCGTATCTGCTGCCCTTCCTCTATGGTCATTAAAATAAATGCCACCTACAGCAAACTGCAACCATCCTGAGCAGGATCATAGGTCCTTATTGGAGAGGAAAGGTCATGCTCACCCCTCTGACTGACAACAGAGGAAAAAATTTGATGCAGTTACAGCAAATTGTATATTCCAGAATGGTTAGACCTGAGGAGGACCACTGTCCCTTACAGTTGGCAGTCTGCTGCCTTTCATTCATGCTAAAGCTGGGATTCTAGCAGAATTTCCCAAACAGTTTCATCTCCTAACACTGCCAGCATGCATCTCCCATGGCTAATGCTAAGCCAGCTGCATCTCACCCTGCTGCCTGCCTCCCTTGGACACTGCTGACAAGCCAGTGCCCAGTCACCCTGTTTGTGGTTTAGCCACAGCAGGGCCACCAGCTGCTGACATCTCAGCCCTGCCTGGAAGGGGTTTCTCACCAGAAGCCTTCTGCAATCATTTCTGAGTGGGAACAGATCCCCCAGTGGGAGCCAGGTTCAGTGCAAGATGGCTGGACTGAGTTATGGGAAGAGAAAGGCAGCTCTGGTCTCAGCTGCTTGGTCTAACCCCAGCTGGAAAATAAGCTCAAGAGGATATCAAGTTCTCTGGGAGGTAAACCTATATTTAAAATGGTGGATCAAGAGTGACTGGCCAAGGTATCAGCTGCATCCTCTACATATGTTTCTAAACTCTGAATTACAAGGCTCCCCTCTGACTCTGACAGGAGGAGCTTTGCTTAGGTTTTCTAGGAAAGCCTATTGTTCTTCCAACAGGTCCTTACTGAAATAAGGTGCTCGCAACTCCCAGTGCTCACATCACTTCCATACAGTCTTTAAAAGGGTGACTGCCTAAAGATTTATCTAAACTAGTTGTATATCACACACCAGGAATTTTTAGTGTGAGATTTTCTTTGTCTGAAACATTTGGAAATAGGAAACATATCAGTTCACAATGTTATCTGTACATTTACATCCTTTTTCTTTCTACATCCATTCTCTCTCTCCACAGAGACCAAGATCTGAATGCCCTTTATCCACCATTGCAGGCAGTCACAGTATCATCAGCATCATTTCATCCCAGCATATCACCTGTCTAGTGACTTCACCTGATGACATGATGTTATGGTTTAAGGGTTACCAGCCTGAAAGGGAAGGACAGGTGGTGTCTGTAGGACCCTGGAGGGTCAGAGATCAGTACTGTTCCCTCCCCTTTCTGGCCACAGTCTATAAAAAAACTGAGGTTTTCGCAGGCTTTTCCTGGTTTCCTGGGCTGCTTCCTGTCACATCTCGGGATGGCTGGGCCTAGCTCCACATGCTCGGCAGCATCCACCACCATCCGCTCCCGGCACCACTGCGGTCCCTGGTGACGAGTCACAGCAGTCGCAGCGGCCACGAGGCACTGCTCGGACATTTCCACTCTGGACTACTGGGACCGGATTTTGTATAAAGTTCAGTATCCTTTGTCCCTTATTAATTCCCTTTTCCTTTCCCCTGTTGTTTTCATTAAACTTGTTGCAGTCTTAACTTCCAACTTTGTGCAAAGCATTTTTTTTTAATTTTTTATTCTCTCTCTATTCCCTTCTCTTAATCCTCCTCCTGGGAGGGGTAGTGACAATAGAGAGAAAATCCTGCTCGCTCTCTCTCTCTGACCCTTAAACAGAGACACATGACAATAGCCAACATTAGTATTTCCTTTTTCCATTCCCCAAAAGATATTCCTTTTCAATTTAGCAACTATCTCTCAAAAATATTTCTGAACACCTGCAAGAGATAAAACAGCCTTAATCCAATTTCTTTTCGCCGATGCTAAGAGCCGTGTTCTTCTGCCACTCATGCAGCTTATAGCACAGACTTCCGCACAATTTAAATGAGAAGTAAATTGCTTGACATAGTTGTGGGAGTGGTATAAACAAATCCTGTCTGCTCTTCGCCAACTTTGTGTGCCTTGGAGAAATCAGCACTTAGCTGAGGGAGGAGGAAGCACAAGTATTTCAAAGAAGCCAGGTATCAACCAATAGCAATAGAGAAAGGAGCTGTTTCACTGTCCTCTAAAAAACTCAAAAAAATTGTGCATCTGTGGCAAGTCAAGCCAAAACAAAAGGAATCCAAAAGACTTCTGACAGCAAATTATTCATACTGGAGCTAGACTCCACAACAAACTCTATAACCTGCTGCTCTTACTTGCAGACTAGATAAAGTTAATTGGCACAGCTCTTTAATTAGCACAGTGCTGCCATCTCTGCAGACAGCAGGGGAGGACATGCAACATGTCAGTGTGGAGCACAGCACATGTCAGTGTGCTCCTCCCGCAACGATGCCCTGTCTGAGCACGTTACTCTTGGTTAAAGAACAACACTGGAGACCAGAGAGGGGAAACTATGAAGTGGAGCTTCCTTAACATGCCAGGGGTTGAACAGCTGATGTGCTCCTCTCCTGGCTTTTCCTGGGGGGCTGAGAACAGGAAAGTCAGCATGCAAGTGGTCGCTTAGACTTACTACCCTCTTCATACAAAGGAAAGAGGCTGCTGCGTCACTTAACATGTTTTTCACGTACAGTCTTCATTTGCATTCAGAGGTGCAAGCTATGCATGCCCTGGGATGGGTTGGTGTTTTCACCTCTGACTCACAGAGTTCGTTGCCACTTCAGTATTGCCATATGCAAACAGTTGCTCTGACCACAGATCAAGCACCTTCGACTAAAGGTTTTTACTAAATGATTCATCAAGTAGAGATCAACCTCTCCTAAGAATAACATAATATGATAAGGCAGCAATTGTTTTCTAGCTACCAAAGCAGCCTTAAGCAAGCAAATTAGCAATTTTTTCTTTTTGAGTTCTTAGGCTGAGGAGAAATTTCCTGAAAATAACCCATCATTTGTTTGCAGAATACTTCTGAGGCTACATTTGCAGAAGCAGTTGTGTATCTCAGTATGTTCTGTTGTTCACAGGGATCCATCCAATGTGTCTTCTGCCACCCTCCTTTTTCATGCTCACTACTCAGCCTACAGCTACTGCAGAAGAGTCTCCTGATATTTATAGCAATGGATAAAGATGCAGAACAGCGATACTCCCAGTGTGACAAGGCCTCAGTTAAAGGCCAGTTATGCCATGGGAAAGCTAGTGGGATAATTCTAGTATGGTTAGGTTATCCCAAGCGTCTCTTCCTCTTAGGAACAAGACACTTCCTAACACAGGAACACACGTAACACCTATCTCACAGGCCATATTCTGTTCTCTCTTACCAATATCAAACTGCAATAACTTCAGTTAAACCAGCTTAATTACATCACTCTGCTGGATTTTTCTGGACTGATGTTGCTGCATGAGAGCAGAACTTGGCCCTTAATATAATATGTATTTTTATACATAGGATGACAGATGTCAAAAGTGCAAATTTATTTGCTGAAAAGAGAGCTGTAGTCTGCTTGAAGAAGCTAGGAAGACCCTGGGAAAGCTTCAGGTTAAGATAAGGTTTAAACTTAGATGAGACCTTCTCCTTCCTTATCCCAGGAAGAGTCACTACATATAATGACAATCCCCTGACAATATTAGGCTCAAATAGTTTGCAAGCTTATGTGCCATCAGCATAAGATTTTATATGTCAAATGCCAGTCTTTGTAGCTTGCCCTGGCATCTGTAAATTAATTTCTCTTTATCCAGAAGAGACAATGCTGCTAAGTTAACAATATGGCTCTAAGTTTTTTCATTAATTTTCCAATGCACCTTGCCTTAGAAGGCAATGTAGATATGAAGTTCAAAATCTGCATGGAAAGGAGAAGCCTGTTAGGAAATTAACAATTAATGATATAGAGCAACATAGCTAGCACAAAGTTTTTAGGACTGTAACATAATTACTGTCCTTATGTGAGCCAACTGCAAGCATATGTATACACAGGCAGATCCCAATGGACTGAGCTGAAGGGGTCTTTTTTAACTTTGGAGGATTCTTGGCTGAAAACCTCCTGTCTCTTCCTGAAGTCCTGTACACACATATACCTCATTTATGTCATTGAGGCTATCCAAGTGCATAGGGATGGAAGTGTGTTTGTGTGCGGATCTGTATAAATGTGACCCAAGCAAGCAAGCTTGGTTTTATTTCTAATTCCTCCTACTCAGAGCCTGGAAAGGTAAATACTGATAAAAGGACCTGCAGCTGTACAACAGAATGCAGGAGAAAATCAGCACTTTGGAAAATATGGACTTTTCTATAATTTGAACACCTTAGGATGCTCTCTTTTATCCTGAAGGGTTCAGGTGTCTCTGACCAAACTCTGGGAAAGAAAGGGAAGCCTTGAGGGTGTAGGGCTAGTGATGGGCTCCTTTGGATCCTGTGTCAGGTCACGCTGTTTCAGCTGGGAACCAGTGTTCAGATGTGTTTTTTCATAGACTCTTGAAATGTTCACTGTGCTTTCACACCCTATGCCATATGGTACTTATTAAGCTGGTTTTGCAATAAATACACAAATTCTGAGCTATGTCAGGCATACAGCTATATGTCTTAATTTTGACATCAGCAGAGCTACCTGGCATAGAATCAGTGTGATGCAAGGGAAAATAACTTTTTCATTGGTATATTATTGAGGATTGTGCAGACTGTTTCAGCCTAATGATAATAAGATGGCAAAACTACAGACAGGATTCCTTGCTTGTCTGAGAACGGTAAAAAATGTAGATTGTCTAGGGAAAAGATTAACTATTTCACATAGATTAAAATAGAAAAATCTCTTTGGCGTCCATTGCATTTTCCTTGTTAATGTTTTATATTTTTTATTCTGAATTTTAAAAAATTTGACATCTTGGGTTGGGCTAATTCTACGTATGTCACTTCCCAGGTGGGCTTGTCCTTATGCAATTAGAAATAAAGCACAGAACATCCAGAACAGATGGGACTGCTGCACAGAACAAAATCTCCATTTTTACTCTCACTTTTTCCCACCCAAATTCTGTTTTGCACAAAAGATATTTAAACTATGGAATCAAACTAGAGTTAATCAGTCAGAGCATTTTGTAATTTTGTCATTAATAAGGTCACATCCCATGTGCAATGGTGGAATTTTACAATTTTACAAGCCTGTGGCTTTTTCACCAGTTTATCTGGGTCAAACTCTGTTTTCTATGGTAGCAGGGTAAGTGAGGAATAAATCCATTCAAACCCACAGAGTTACTTCATGTTTATATACTACAGAAATAGGTACAGAGCCTTTGTTTTGAGTAGCAGATGCAGAGTCAAGACAAGTCTAGTGCCGTGGCAGCCATTTACAACACAGGGTGGAAGGGCTGAACCCTGCTGCTCTAGCTGAGTCCCCTTTGGATGCTCCTGCCTTCACTGCATGATTATGGCATCATCACAGTGTCATTACTGCTGCTGGCCTCCTGCTCTGCAGCAGCAGTGGGAGGTGACGATGTGACAACTCCCTTTGCTAAAACAAAATCCCTCTAAAGCCATAGGAAGAAGCAAGAAGAGGAGCTTCTCTTGCTCCAAATTTACCATGCAAATGCTATCAAAGGTGTCCCTGCAGAGAATTGTATCTCATTTGCTTTCTCTCTGAGAAGTTCCTCCTGCAACCCTGTTTTCCCTTCTTTTTAGCTTTCCTGCGTAGTATGAAGAGTGATATGTCTGCTGGTGGTGATGAAAGGTCACATCACTGCTGGCTTCCCTAAAGCAGCGCCCTGCCAATGCTGATCACTGTTACAGATACAAACCTATCTCATCTGCCCACCAAAATCTGAAATCTTCCCTGGGGTTTTAGCCCTGCTACAGACAGTCAGTCCAAAGACGCTGAGCCATTGAAGTTTCCTCAGACACAATTCTTGACCTGATGAGCAACCCTGAGATTTAACTGCAGGAGAGCCAAATGCTGCGTACTCTCTCCAAAATGCTTCTGAGGGACTTGCAGAGGCAGCAATCACATACTCCACAGCTATTGTAAGGGACCAGTGAAGAAGTTAAGATGATGGAGGTGAAAAATATTTGAGAAGGGATTCAAAAGCCTTTGAGAAATATCGAGACAGAACCCATCTGGTAAATCTCCAGACTACTGAGTATTGAATTGGCATGCACTTTGTTTATCCTGTTGCCTTGTGTTGTCCAGATCACTCTTTTCTGGATGCGTACGGAGGAAAACCACCGCACCACATTGCAGTGATTTTCTTCTGGTGGTTTGTTGGGTTTTGACTAGTTTCTAAGCAAAAGCAGATTGGTTGAGGTATTTTGCAATGTTTATTTTAAAACATTCTGTTCCTTTATGTAAAACAGTTGGGAATTACAGTAAATTGGCATTACTTAAATGTTATTTTCACAATTATTCCAGGGCTGGTAAGTCTAAAATATTCTACCTGAGTTGTTTTGTGGCATAGCTGTGGTAATTGCCTGAGCATGAAGATAATTTTTTTCTTTTTTCTGGTCCAGGGTTGACACTGTAAATGATCCTTTAGCTTAGGGGGAAGCAAAACTCACCTGTTTGGTAAATATCTCTTTTTATACCTATCTTTCAGATAAATAAACTGAAAATTAAACTGATGCACAAAGTCATTGGCTTATTCACAGAACAATTTTCTCTAAAAGACCCTCTTATTTCTAATAACAAGCTAGCATATGTTCTATTAGTTCAAAGCAAACAAGAAGAAAAAAAAAGCCCTTTCACATCAGTTTATATTTAAAATGCAACATGTTACACATAAATATGTACAGAGCCAACAAAGCAGCTGCATTCTATGCAAAAGAGATGAGGTTATTAGAGAATTGTTGTTCTGATGTACTAAATTTCTCAGTATCTTCAGAGTATTTTTCAAATGGATAGAGATATTTCCTTTAATTACTAGAATACTGTACAGAATAATTTAATATCCCTCATTTTCATTAATTGTCTTACTAAATTCAGTGGGAACTCTGACAAATTTGAGATATTAGTTTTAAAATACTTCCAGAACACCTTTGCTTTTGAAAACAACAGGATCTTTAAATCAAATTTCTTTTCTCTCCTGATGTGTTACACAGACTTTTGCTGTGTCTACCTCCTGGCCACTGTGATTCGTCCTGTCAGTCTCATGCCTATGCTTGGGATTCTGATACAGCAGTAAAATGCTGTGCAACTGGCAGTTGTAATTATTTCTTCAAAGCACTTGCTTGAATACAAACCTAATTATTTGGAGCAAAATACACTATGGTGCTCCTGAAGTTCTAGGGCAGGTAATTTTTTTGAATGTAATTCTATGGCTTTTATACTGGCATCGCTGCCACTCTTGGTGTGCCAGTGAATCTGCAGTAAATCTGTGTATGGCTGTGCTTGTTTCCTGCGAGAGACAGCAGAGCTCCTTCCAGCAATCACCACCATTCAGTGGCTGTAAAACAAAATGGCCTACATTGAGCTCCTAGCAAACAAGTGTTCATCCCATATAGCCGCCAGCAATGCCAACATGGGTCTTCTTCAGCCGTTTCAGAAAGGCCAGAGGAACAAAGATCCTTCTCCAGTGGGACTCTCCTGCATGGACACTCCCACTGCCCTTTGGTAACACCATCACCAAGTAGAGAGTCAGGATTTGAAAGGGAGATCTAAGATTGCTTCAGGAGACATTTTAACACAAAACTGAATACTTACAGTTCCTCTGGCTTAGATGTGTAAAACTGGAGATAAATAGGGCTATTAGAGCATGATGGTGTTAACTTCGGGGAAAACACAGCTGAACCAGTATGAAATCTAGAGACAGGAACATTCTGCTCTTTATCTGGATGCTTCAGTGCCTGTGGTGAGGTGACTCAGATTGAGCTGGGGTTAGGGAGACTCTGTCCCCCTGAGGAACACTGAGCTTTGTCTCCTGCTCCAATGCACAGAGTTTTGCACAGAAATTGCTCATGTATAATACTAATGCAGGAAAATTTAAAAAATATGGAAAAAAATACATATAGATTGAGAAACAGAGCTTTCCTTTTGAGGAAAAAAAAGTCTTAGAAACAAGTATCTTTATTTCTGTGCACTGATGGGGCACAGACCATCACCAAAGCCATGGGATGCAGTCCCATGCAGGCACAAAGCATCCAGACAGAGCCCTTCAGTTACTTTCACATTTAAATGAAGTTTCTACAGAAATTTTACTCAAAAAACATTTTATGGCAGAAGTGAGGAGAGTGTAAAGATAATGGTAATTACCCAACTACAAACAGAAACTATTAAAGAACCATCCAGTGTGGTAGCTTTTCAGTTTAAAAGCATATTCCAATTATTTAAATTTTGTGCTAGCATGATTCCAGAAAATTACACAAATTAGAGCCATTTTTCCAAGGTATGCTTCCTAAAAAGATAAAGTAATTACACAAGCATCTAAGCTAAATTCCTCCTCTTCAAAACCTGAAACCATGTATAGGACATGGGTCTTCTCCAGTGGACAGAGCAACAAAAGAAGGTGAAGTGAAGAAATCTCCTGGATAAATGAGGACAGGGAGAGGAGCGATACCGGAGGAAAGGCAGAAACCAGAAGGTGAAAACACAGAAGAGCAGGAAGAGGGAAGCGGAAGAGTGGGAAGGGGAAGAAAAGAGAAGGAAAAGAAATGAGAGAGAAGGCATGTCTTCTTCCACCTTCAAAAATTCTGGAATAAATATTTTCTTGAAGAGAGTGTGAGTATAACCTAGGATATCAAACCCTCTGTTGCAGCAGGACAGCTTTAGATTTGCATGAAGAAGTGAATACCTTGTGCTCTCTTCCCCTGAAATCTCTGCAATATCAAGCTGTCTTAGACTGGCCATGCTTGCGGTGCCCACAGAGGATAAACAGGCTCTTTCTAAACAGACTACCTGTCTTGTGTCTCACTTCCTGTGGAGTATGATACCATTAATATTTATAAATCCTCTACTATACAGCATATCCCCAAATCTTTTATGGTAGGAATCATTTATAAACTAAAGTGGAGAAGGGGAAGGGGTAACAAAGGGAAATGTGCAGGCAGTGCTCCTGACTTTCAGTTAACAGGATTAATGTTGTTAAAGAAAACAAAATTCTTCCAGATCTGTACCAGTATAATTGAGGGCAACACCTGACCCTGTGCTATGCTAACCTTCTCACATTTAAGAGGGCAGCATGCTCTTCTCCAGCTGTAACTTTTGTGATCTTAAATTCTAACAGAAGTGGCCCGACAACTGTGGAGGATATTTTCTGGTCCAAGAGGGTACCACTCAAGAAAAGCAAATTAGAAATTGAAAGAGAGAGGAGGGAGGGAGGCTTGCATAGGAAGTAAGAGGGGATGGGGCCACTGACAATCCAGTTAATGAGAGGCAGCTCAGTTCCACTAAGCTTGTGGAGCTGGCTTGAAAATTCATAAGTAACCTGAAAGGAGAAAAGGAAAAAAATCCACTTGCCATTTCAGAGAGAGAAATGTTATTCCTGCATCGCACTGACTGGGCCAGGAGACTAATCGTACCTGGCAGAGGTCAAGGACAGCACAACAATGATACTGCTGCTCTCCTCTGAATTGGGAGTGAATTCAGTTGTATACACTACAATGCAGTAAAAAGTGAAATTACTTCCAGTTGTGTTGCTGCCTTTTTTTGCTAATAACAGCTAGAGTTTAGCTGTCTGTTTTCTTCCGAAGAAGCAGTGTAAAGAGGGGGAAGATAATACACTGATGAAAATTACTGTTTCTGTTCAACATCCTATATTCGGTAGGTTTTTGCTAGGCTTCTCTAAATATAGAAGCATATGCCTGGTGGTGAATGCTGCACGCTCTGTTCAAATTCACAGTGCCCTTCCCAAACTCCTGGCATGCACATAATTTCCACAGCCTTCCTTGTCCTCAGCTGCACCAGTTTCTTCTTCTTCTTTAATTAGTGAAACAAAGGTGCAACAGAGAATTAATCTCCACTGGTTATGTTCTTTTTTTATTCATGCATTTTTCAGTTTTAAGTACAAAAGTAAATAGGATTTGGACAGACTTGAGTAATTAAAGTGTTTGAAGATCCAAGGAGAACTCTTTTCTGATGAATACAATTTCTTCCAGAAACACCACTTCACTGAACCTAATTAGTTTTCTTCAAAACATCTTGGCCTGGTCCTTTGGGTAGCCTTGGAGCTGGATTTGGTGTTCCTAGCAGCCCCTGTCAGGAGACCTCAAGCAGTGCAAGTGTCCCCATGAGGTGCAAGGCTGAACCAGGTGCCGGACTCCCAGCCCAGCAGCAAGTGCTGCTGGCCTGTCCATCTCCAGTGAGGGATGCTGGAGACACCGGGTACCTCTCAGCAGCACCTCCTGGCTCTGCCACAAGCCACAGGTGATTTCCACACTCCCTGTCCACAGCAAAGCAGACACCAGTAGTAATTTCAATGGCAGGCTGCTGCGTTGAAGGAGCCTCCAGCTCACATGAAATTTGGGTCAGAGAAAGGTTTCCACCCAAAGTAAGAAAAACAACTGCAAATCCGTAAAGCTGCACACCTGGTTTCAGAGCAGTTCCTGTATCCTTCCAAGGTATGGGAATCGCACTCTCTGCTTTAACTGTAAGCTTTGACTTTAAGAGACTAAGGGGAATCTTACATCCACATGCAAATACTTATAGCCCCAATCCTGCAATTTATAATGCTCAGGCAGACCACTGTGCTCAAGTGGAGCACCATTAACTTTAATGTGGATTCCAGCCATGTATTTTAAATTGCCAGATCAGAGACTGAAATTATATGCACTCAGGGACAGGTGTTGTCTACTGCATCTTCTACAATGATGAGCAGATTGTGAGCATTTAACAAAGGATAATAAAAATATTTAAATATTGTAATAATAATAATAACAGAAGCAATAATAATGATGAAAAAAGAATAGTTTATAATGCAGTCTCCAACACTCAGTTTCAGTTTTCTTCCAGAACAAAAAACGTATCAGCTTGGATTGGAGTAACTATGATTTGTGAGCCATGATGCAGTAAGTTGAGCCCAGATTGAGAAAATTCTTCCTGGAATATTGAATTATTTTGCTAATTATTTAAAATTTTGCACAGTTGTTTAAATAAGAAACATTTTTATCCCTCATGCAACTCTCAAATTGTGATTTATAGATAAGTGATGGCCTTTTTCAGCGCTGAAGGGAGTCACCTCAGATTCACCAGATTCACAGCTCCCTCCTCAGCACCTACGCCTGGTTCATTCAACTTCCCCAGGGGCTCTGAATCAGGTTTGCCCAAACTCTAGGGGCACATACACAGCCCTGGGTGAAATCCCTCCTCTAAACTATTGAGAAGCAACAATTTGGAGCCATCTCACTTTGTCATTAACCATTCTCAGTATTAAACTCAGAGAGTAATTTGAATTCAATTGATGTCAGCATAACCATATATTTTTACTAGGTCTCTTTTCCAGGAAACTTAATATAATAATATTATTAT